>NC_141033.1:19082500-19155000 GCF_052040795.2 Danio rerio
TACCCAATTCACCTGTACCACATGTCTTTGGACTTGTGTGGGAAAGCGAAGCACCCAGAGGAAACTGACGCCAACACGAGAAGGACATGCAAACTCCACACAGAAATGCCAACGGACCCAGCTAAGGCTCAAACCAACAACCTTCTTACTGTGAGGTGACAGTCCTACCCACTGCACCGCCCCAATTTAGAATCATTGTTATGTAATTGTAAAAAATTGATAAGTCAAAAACAAGTTTAAAAAGGAACAGAGGTCATAAATTTTATTAAAATATTATAAGACACAGTAGACTTGTCTGAAAAATTTGTCTATTTTCCTTGTAAAAGGAAATTGGTTGATTAGCAATAATAACAATGCAATTTCATTGTAATTTTAAAAACCATAATGACAATTTCATTTAAACCATAACATCACAAACACAATCGCCCTTTTTGAGATCACATTAGTTATCACACAGCATGACTGTCCTATTTGGGTTCACTTTCAAAACTGTTTTTTGCACACACACACACACACACACACACACACATGTGTGTGTGACTGGCCCAGCAAGGCAGTCATTAATAAAGATCCAGCCAAATGCTGGCACAGGTCTGGCCTGCTGTATGGTGCCTCTATGTGTGCCTGGGAATGAGTGCAGTCGTCTCCTCGGCTCGGCTGGCGTTGATTGTGTATGATTAATGGTTTAAAGGAACAGGGAGAGAAAGGTCAACTTCTGGGTTGGAGTCAGAGCAGCTACATAGGGAGTAATTAAGACATTTGTGTAAGCATGATTAATAAGCCTGAGCTGACACTGTGTACTGTAAACAAGAGGCAACCAGATGGTTTGCCACGTACTGCATCTTAGAGCGAGATGGAGGACCGCCTGAACGAAAGCACGCGGCGCAGGCCCCCCTGCTCGTACCTCCTGCTTTCAAATGACCATGCATTTCCAGGAGCCAGACTTACAGGTCATGACGGGACGAAGCGAGAACCAATGTCAAGGCAAGAAATGTTTCACGTCTTAATTGTAGCTACCTAGGGCTTGACAGCAGATGACAAATCAGCCATCATTAGCGCTCCGACCCATCAGTTCTGATCCGTCCGCTGACCCTCTTTTCGAGACGTTTGTCATGTAGGTTGCTTAAAATGCTCTTTCTTTCCCTGTCGTCTCCCCTGCAGTCTTCCAGCCATGTGACCAGCAATATAGAGGGATTAGCTCCCGCATGTAGAGAGAAAGACTGGGAGACAGGTGTCAAAACGCTCCAGCAAGCAAAGCTAACGACTGCTAATCAGCTCTGTTGTTCTCTCGCAATCCACGTCCAATTCACAAGTTTCATCCCGCATGAAACACAATTACAGCGGGTTTGAAGTTCAGTGTGTACTTACTCAACCGTCTCTTTGTGTAAATGTTAGTGCTTAAGAGGAAAAAAAGGAAGATTTAGCTGTGAGACAGAAGCAGAGCTCTTTGTCGGTCTGCGTGTGTTGATAGAAAGCACTGATGGGCTTAATCACACAAGATCACAGCTTTAAAAAACAGAACATGGAACACCAGCAGGTAGAAAAATGTATCTTTTTGCTGGATGTCTGAACGGGAGTGCAAGTATCCTGGCAAATGTTAAAGGTAGTGAAAGAAGAAAAGTAATACACTGCTCAAAGATTAAAAATAGTTTCTAGGTAGCATTAAGTTTGTTCATTTTTGGAGGGGTATCTCTTAAAGTCTGTTCACATATCAAGTCTTTTAAACATTTAAGTTTCATGTGGAAAGTTTCCAGGTGTTGCAGTGCTGCATCAACTCAACTTTTAAGAATGCCACAAATGCACCTCACGACGTGACAAGAACCAACCAATCAGCTTTAAACATTGTATAGATTATACACATTTCAGGAATAATAGTAAACTAAATACCCGACACAAATAGAGCATCCATACATACACTTTGGTGCTTTTAATTTTATCCATAAATATTACTTGGGATATAAGTATCATATAATATAAGTATCAGTGCTACAGCAAGAGTTTGGCAGTGCATAGAGAGCAGCTGATGATTGCTTAGCAATGACAGCGAGGGAAAGCACCTCGCTTCACATATTTCATGTGGTTTAAAGGCCTATTTATAATTCTGCATCGAGTGAATGTGGTAGATCAGTTGTAAGCTCTGCACAGTTGCATAACATTCACCATACCCTAACGTGGAACCTGAAATGCAGCCCCTCAGGACAAAAAATAAATAAAAAACAGGCTCTAATATGGACAAACTAAAATGTCAACAGCAATATTTTGCATTGTCCATTTGCATTGCTAAATTGTTTCATATTCCTTCAATTTCTTGAACGAATTCAAGAAAACTATTTATGATTTGAAAGAACTCCATAATTGTTACATGCTTATTTATGCTCAGTGTCAAGTACTAGGGATGTCCTAATCAGTTTTGCCCTCGAGTCAGTCATTCGATTTTGAGTATCTACCGATACCAAAACCCAATCTGATTTTTAGTTTTATAATACATTAAAAAAAATTAAAATCAAGGTTTTACATGCTCCATATGCATATAAATGTAATGTTTTCTGCTAAAGCAAACGGCAGGTCACTCAATGCAATCATGTGTGCTATCTTGGCTGTGATATCCTGTGCCTTTGCAATGTCATGAGGTCTTTTTTCTCTCCTCTTCAAACTCTCCTCCTATTCCAATTGCGTCTGAAACCGTGTGATCGGGCCCGATTTCTAATTACGAGATCAGATCTACATTTTAGTAGATGTTCTTTAAAATTGCTGAAATTTCACTGTGAGTGAGCATTATTGCAAAAGTAAAAACAAGCACTCTCCAAAATGTTTTGACACACAACAATGTCGACAATCAGGGCTGGTTAGGACAAATAATCACATTACCATGGAGAACAAATGATTCATCGCTTGACACTTTGTCACGTCACACTCAATTAAGATGTTGTAAGATGAGAGATAGCATGCCAATCAGCATATGATTATAATAAAAATAAAAAAAAACTTTTTCATGCTGTAATGACAGTTACCCATGCTCCAGTAAGAGCAGTATGATCCCGCTTCTCAATACTCCAACAGGAAAGAGAAGAGGCACCCTAGCAAAGTACAAATCTGGGAAAGAGAAGTGTGGAGGCAAGTGAGGAGTGACAAAGAACAGCTGGGTGAACTCATGACCAATATATGGCCCACATCTTCCAGAAGGAGTCAAAACTGGGGGCGAAGACATACCTAACAGTGGCTGCCATTCCACATCAAGCCCCTTTTATCCAAACCATCAAAATGGCCACTTTTACACTACATATTGAGGCAGCGTTCCTTCATTCTCATAGCGCTGGTAATCTGTTCCCAGAACATGAAAGGATGAATTAGAAACAGGTGTTCGGCGCTGGATATGTAAGCTTATTAAAAGCTTCACCAGCTGGAGATCACATATGCATGTGGGCTGATTCGGCCTGACATGCATTACTTTTTTTTATTTCTGAGAAATTTTTTTTCTCCTTTCTTTAATTAATTTTGTAAATGTCAATTCCATTACGCCCTTTCTTATCCACATTTATCTTGATTTAGTTCTATGATCTAAGCGGGATTGAGTGTGACATAAATCAACAGCACCTATGATGGGAGGAAAAACAGATCCGGCTCCAGTTGGAAGCGTCAAAGTGTCCGTCTTCCCAGCACTCTAGGCTCTTGAATTAGCTTGGCTTCACATTAATTGCAAGTGAGTTTAGACATCAGGCCAGTGCTGTTCCACACATCAACAGCCTTGAGCCGGAGCAGGTCTGACAGCCACCAAGCAGAAAGCCTTTGTCTTTATAAGGGCCGCTGGGAGGAGAAGAATGGGCCGGCTACAATGACACAAGCAGATAGGCTTCAGATGGCCTAGAATCACAGCAAAATTCAAAGCAGAAAAACAAGGCGAAAGACCTTGCAGAGGTGCCAGGGTGCAAACAATCACAACACCGTGGAATCTGGCCAGCTACTCGTATGGTGGTGTGTGTGTGCGCGTCTGTATATCCACCTCGAGCTCGAGATAATTGTGCTAAAATGCTTTAGTTTCAGTTTAAACCTCTTGGATGCTGATTGGGGGAGAAAAAAGGAGGACTTACAAAGAACATTTATCAAAAGAGAAGGGCCGCTCAAGGAGCGTTTGGGGGCCATCACCCCGATGCTCCAGAGGATGATGAAAACCAGGGCTTTGCACTTCCTAATAAAAAGTCTGCAGTAATGTTGGCTGGGTGTCTCATTTGGAAAACTGTTTGTCCTTTTGTCCTGTCCAAGTTTCTTAAACTGCTGTCAGCTCAATTGTTCTGCCGGAGCAAAATTATTATGCACCTGTCATCAGCGGAGAAGGGGGGGCTGGAAAACTAAAATAATGAAATGTGAGCTGCAAACCGTTCAACCCAGATGAGAGAAAAATCATCGGATGACGAAATATGCCTTACTCCGCATAGAAACGGGCCCAAATGATCAGTTTTGCAGGCCCTGAGAGTGTATCTTATTCTGTCAGAACTTCACTATGGTGATTTTTGTCTTTTGATCATCAAAACAATGAATGAGTTTAGCCTGGGTAAATCCCTTTAGTATCTTATGAAGCACCTTTAAATGCTCATGAATAACTAATGTATAGTAAGCATAGCAGAGGTGTTCAGTGTTTGTAGGCTGAATTAATAATGTGTGAGCAAACATTATCAAGTATGTACATCACATTACATACAAGAAACAAACAAAAACATCATCATGTGTGAGGACACCTATTATAATGCACTTAAAAAGACAATAATTCAAAATACGGACATGTTTCTGGAACAGAACCATAGTGTCACAACTACGTTGATCCTTGAACAAAATTCCAATCTGTTACATTATACATTAACCATTTATGTTAAGTTTAGGGTTACGATGTCTGCAAAATTGTTGCAAACAATTTATATTTGTTAAATTAAACAAATTAAATTTTGTTCAACTTAAATTTTTTTTTTTTTGTTAAAATTTAGCTCAAATAAATTGTTTACAACCACTTAAGTAAAGTTTTTTTTATTTCCCTCTGATTTTGGGAATGATTTCAGTTATGGTTTAGGGGTAGAGAATAGGTACAGATTAAATTTTTTAACAAAAATGATTTTCCAGGATCAACATAGATGTAATCCAGGATCACATCATACTTGGTAAAGTCATGGCGTGCGTCTCAGAACAACACAGTTTAGTTTCTGAATTTAACTGTTTTCTAAAAAAAATTATTTTAGCCACAACGATTCAATAATCCACCAGTAATAGCAGTCATTTGCTTAGTCTCTGATTTCATCTGCCATTTTGAGTAAACTGTTTCAAAAATGAAATAAAAAAAAAACACTCATCAAAATATTAAATAATTGTTTTTGGGTAAAAAAAAAAAAAAAAAAAGAAATATTTTTGTTAATATCACACACCACTAACACTAAGACACCTAGACACAAGAGGTGCAAATATTGGACCATATAATTGAACCATAATTATGTGATTCAAAACACAAAATGTATCATGTAAAATGTAATTTACCTTTTGGGTATTATGTAATTGACAGAAATGGAGGGGGGCACCAATTTTCTACCCAAGGTAGATAAAAATGTCTAAAAACATTATACTGAATAAGAAGATGACTCTAAAGATGGAGAAAAAAAACAAATAAACTGGCATAACCTTTAACAGGGAAAAAAACCTACACAATTTAAAGTATAAAATACCTTATTTTGAGAATTTTTTATATATTGAATGTGTTATATAGACTTTTAACAGTGCTATGCTTTTAAAGACTGCTTTAAATTACTTGGTAATGTAAATAAATTTTAAAAAAATGGCATGTGACTAATAAAGTTCCTAAATAATACATAAAATACATTCAATATTACATAACTAACACAGAATTTTCTACAGTCAAACCCCACAAAGACACTTTTCAGTTGTGTTTATAAATTCATAATGAGTTTGACTGATGAACTCCTGCAGTCTGGTAGTCATAAAATTGCTATTTCAAACGTACAGAGATGATTTCCCATGTTGAATTGGTAGCGCACCTGTGCACAAGTGTGAGCTCAATGACTCTGTCCATATTTAACTTACATTTGAGCATTTCCAGGCCACTAAACTTAAAAGCAGATAGAGATAGGAGTCAGTTTAATCACTATAATTTGTGGTAAAAGTGACACTGTAATAATCGTGTGATTTATGAGTCCATTCTGATCTATTTTTATAGGTAATCAACCTTAAAAGTGTAGCAGGAGTGTCTGGATTGTGAAGAGATTAATGCTGTTCCTTTACAAATTACTCTTCGGTGTCATTAAGGCCTTTCTGTAATGATACCTTTAAAGTTCATGGGCCCTAGATTAGTTAGAAGTCAAATAAAGGACTATGAATGACGACTGGAATTTAAAGGAGAACATTCTGTGTGCACATTTAAATGCAACTTTGATGTCTTCATGTAATAAACATATTTGATGCTGTCATTTTTTTCTGCACTTACTCAATTACTCACTTTAAATTGTTCTAAACCCCTTAGTTGTTCTAGACTCCAGCCCCCTGATCCTCACAAACAGCACGGTTTCAAACACAAAGTCCAAAAAGATATCAAAAAACATCCTCAAAACAGACTATATGCCTACATCGATTTAATCAGCATATTATGAATTAGGGCTGCGCAGTATGTCATGATTTCATTGATATCAGAATGTGATCAATCGCAATAGTCACATTGCAGGATATGCAATGCTGAGTCTTATAATTTATCATTTGCAAGAGTTTTTGAGGCCTGTGATTGTATGAGAATTTCTAAGAGCATTCAAGCCTAAGTAACTGTACTGTTTGGAACTTTATTAATAAATCATTTTACTGACTTATTTTTAAAAAAAATCAACGACTATGCGGTATTATTTTACAATTGATTATTTCATTACTGCACCTGAATACTGTTAGACCACTCAGAAATCAATCAAATAAACACTGTTTATTTGATTTGTATCTTTTATTTTATTGTATTTATTTATGCTTGTAGATTGTTGATTACATTTTATTTACATGGACTACTCCACAGAATCATCCCAATCAATATAAAATTATAAATTCCTTTTAAATAGAGATATTCAAGTAATTTGATGACATTGTATTCATATCGCAGTATAAAAAAATTGCAATGTCACATTTTTTTTAATAACGTGCAGCCCTATTATGAATCTACAAGAATAGTTTTGTGCACACATAAAAAAAAATCTTCCACTTAGTGTCAGCACAGAAAGCACATTCAAGTTAATATTAACATAATAATAATAATAATAATATAATTTTATTATAATCTAATAACACAAAAGTACTTTTTACATTGTCAAATCATCCATATAAATACTAAAGGTGCTGAATGCTATGTTTTTATGTTACTGAATTAGCTTTTGGGTCGACACATTAAGTGCATACGTCATAAAAACAAAAAATATTTTTTCTACTGTTTTCGGACATTTTATTGTGAAACTATTGCCTATTCAGTGTTAGCTTAGTTTAGTTATTGCCTATTCAGTGGTTAGCACTGTCACCTCAGCAAGAAGGTCGCTGGTTCAGGTCCAGGCTGGGTCAGTTGGCATTTGTGTGTGGAGTTTGCATGTTCTCCCCGTGTTCGCATGGGTTTCCTCTGGGTGCTCTGGTTTTACAGACAAAGACATGCGATATAGGTGAATTGAATAAACTAAATTGGCCATAGTGTTTGTGTGTAAATAAGTGTGTATGGATGTTTCCCAGTACTAGGTTGCAGCTGGAAGGGCATACACTGTGTAAAACACATGCTGGATAAGTTGGCAGTTCATTCCATTATGGTGGACCCCTGATGAATAAAGGGACTAAGGCGAAGGAAAATGAATGAATGAATGAATGATTGAATGAATCCCTAAATTGAAAGACTATTCACTTTACTATTAAAAGCGATAATGTCTTTTCTGAGGATTTGAATTGATATGGATTTAATTTTGTTCTCTCTTTATGAACAATCTGTAGTTTTACATTTCTGGATGAAAGAAGTCTCAAGAGGGACAGAAACCTCTATAAGATCTGATTAAGAGACATTCAATTGTGTTCCAAAGATTAACAAAAGAATTATGGGTTTACAACAACACAAAGGTGATTGAACCAACTCTTTAATGGTCAGTATTTGCTCACCCTTCTCCATATGAAGAGTTCAGATGCAAAAACCTCTGAAAGCCAATTGATATTTTGGTGTTTCTTTTTTCCCCAACTCTTGTGTGGAGGCTCAGTAATTTTACTTTTTTACAATTTTACAATGTCTTTAAAGTGAAATAACTGAACATAAACATAGAAGGCAGACAAAAATGGTCATTTTTAGGAAAACATTTCAGATGGCATTTAAAGGTTTTTGCATTTGAACTCTTTATATGCTCTTTTTTCTATAACAAACACACCCACACACCCCACACACACACCCACACGAATGTAGTTTAAAATTAATTGTAAATAATGACAGCTCATTTTTTGGTGAACTATTACTTACCGGTAAACTATTACCTAAAGAATAACCCTAGCCTGAAAATGCGACATTACAAAAAACATTAACAGAAGTGTATAGAAAAGGCCGGAATGTGCTGTTGTTGTGAACAGCAGGGGTTTTGCTAGTCCAAAAGTGCTCATTCTGACTGCTATTGTTGACAAGCTAACACTGCGACATCCTCCTGGCAAAGGTTCGGCCAGTGCTTTGATCTCTCAGGCTCCTAAATCAACCGCAGACAAAGTTCAGCCGCAGGTCAGCGGAGTCATCTGATCATCCATTCCTGAAGAAGCCTCTTCATGACAGTCAAACCCACTGCAGAGTTCACACGATGACAGCACAAACATGCACCTTCTCCCACCTCTGCAGGCAGACATGCTTTACCCAGCAGGACTGATGATTTTCAACACAAGAAGAAGAAAAAAAAAGACGTGTAAACTCGTAAAAATACTGCTTGTTCAAAGTACTTACTTAAAATTTGCTAAAATACCTAAATTACTAGGATTTTTTGGGAGAACTTAATTGTTTTATGTTCAATCTACTTAATTTTGTAAAAACAATTAAGTTAACGTAATCGATTTGTGTTTGGACAACATGAATGGATTTGTTTTTACAGTGTAGGTGCGTTCCTACATGATTCCTAGCTTCAAGAAAGTTCTAACAAACAGATTTCACTGCACTACAACCAATAAGTCATGGCGAACAATGTGCTGCAGCTAAACTAACATTTGCCCTCTTAACGTCATTCAACCCACATACTTCACGCTTTTTAATGCACGATAAAGCGACAATTGTTAAAAAGACACAAAAAAAGGTATTGCTTTTAGCTGGAGTTCCTACGGGACCAATTGTTACAAAACAAAACCGGTTCGCTTGTAATTCCAGTTCCTTTGGGATGTTTAGAAGCATCAAACGCAGCGGCATTCATGAAGTAGCGTCCTTTATGGTTGAAGCAAAAGAAAAGATCCAATTAATAGAGCATATCAATCTGCTAACACTGTCACAACATATTCCTCTTGATTCATTACAGTGCAGGTCCTAGTCTTCCCTGGCAGCCTGTGTTGCCTAGTAATTACACTTCTTCCTTTGACAACCTGCATGATTGTTTTCCTAACAGTATATTACTTCGTTAGTACTTTCCAATGCTGGTTATTTTTAAACTGTCACTTTTGCCAGACTCATCCTGATTTGCACTCGTCTGTTTATCATAACAATCATTAATAACTGTCACTCGGTGTCATCAATATAACAGGCTCATTCCCTCATTAGCATGTCCCGGCGTTTGTTCCGCCGAGAGCCTGGGTATTTTCTACCAACAGGCCCAGCCAATTACTCTGCCGAAATGGAATCGCATTAATCAAAACTTAACAAGGTGGCAAATTTAAAGATATCAGATTGCGGGAGACAGCACAAGTAATATGTCACTGTCAGAGGTGCTATGTAGGTATGCGCTGGCTGACACTAAATATATCCCCTCGCACGGGCTGCGTGAATTTTGACGTTTCATATGATCTGACAACTATCAAAGAGAAAGGCCTGAGAGGGCTATGAAAAGCCTACTTCGGTTGTCTTCTTTCTCATTTTGCGAAGGACAGTAAAAGGGAAAGAGACTGTTGGAGGACAAAACAAACTGATTAAAAATGTAAGGTGTTTGTGTTATTTCTTCCTCTCTCTCTCTTCGCTTACAACAAATAGTCAGTGTTAACAACAGAAGGCGATGCTTAAACTTTAAATCCAAATAAATACACACTGAGAGGTTTAGATTTTTAATTTACAAACAAATGTAGCTGAAATAATGTAGCTCATACATACTTTAAAAGTAGATGTGCATACTCTAAAAGCATTTTGGGCAGCTACAAATTGTTTCTGGAAATTAAATTTAATCAATTATAATACAACTAATTTATCCATTATTATTAAAAAATTATATAAATCAAAAGACCAATAAGATTGTGACACAGCAGCATATTTTAAATTGGATACAATAAAGATAAACATCAATAATTGATATTTGGTTTATCTTACGCTATACTTTATATTCTATAGCTTAATTTTGTGTTAATT
The DNA here is from genome assembly GCF_052040795.2 of Danio rerio. Classification (NCBI taxonomy): domain Eukaryota; kingdom Metazoa; phylum Chordata; class Actinopteri; order Cypriniformes; family Danionidae; genus Danio; species Danio rerio. Next base: position 19,093,062 of record NC_141033.1, read on the forward strand.
TCTAATGTGTTTGACAAAAAAATGAAACACAAACAACTACTACAACAGAGTATATACAGAAATCAGAGTGAAATTCAATACCTTTTAAGACCTTTTTTAAGACTCTTTCTATACATTGTAATACCTTATAACCACCTTTCAACTGGAAACACTGGTGAGACTTTAACTTACAGTATATTTACTAAATAATAATGTAAAAAACTAATCCAAAACTAAAACATTATTCATATACTGAATAAAAATCTATAAAATCTAGATAATTCAGCAGGTTGGCGGCTAAAGAACTGCAGAAATAATGGTGTTACCTTTATTAATGCAGTGAACAAAGCAGCATGATGTCAAATCTTGATGTCATAAACAACACAGCATCCCGATAATTGCAAATTTAATTCAGGTAAACTAAAACCATACATTGCATAATCAAAAAAGATTTCAAGTTTAATAACTTGCAAAATAGCATTTAGGACTTTTTAATACTTTTTAAGGGCCTTCTCTACATTGATTTATCAACTTTTAATACTTTTTAAGACCACACCCTGTGCAAAAAGACACAATTTGTTACTGATATAAATTTAACAGACACCAAAATACACCTTATTTGTGCAGAAAATAAGGTAAAATATCTGAAAAAGGAAAACAGCTACAGAGAGAGAGAGAGAGAGAGAGAGAGCAAGAGAGAGGGAGAGAGAGAGAAAGGGGAGGGAAGAAAAGGTTGAGCGTGTCTCTGAGAGCCAGCAGGCGGCAGTTCATCATGTCTGCCTTCACAGAGACGTTTTCTTTTACACTTTAAATGATGATACTCATCAATCACCGGCTGACAGCTGCATCAAGCCAGCTGCAAACATGCAAAGGCCAGCAGTCTGAAACATGCTGACGCCACCCATCGCTGCATAGAAAATAATCATTCAGCTCAGGCTCCACACTAGATTTATTTTCTCATATACGACCCTCTCTCTTCCACTAGCCACTGTAAAATAAATACCATCCATTTCAGTGGAACAATGTGCAGGGCGCTGGCGGGACACGTCGCACGATTGGCACATGTGGAGCTAACGATTATGCAAAAGGTAAAGATGACTAAACCTTATCAGAGCCAATGACGTTTTCCTCACGTGTCACTGCTGCGACTTTGGATGCATTCGAAAGACTTTAGGTCAGAATTGGGATCGTATCCTAAAGCATACATCTAATGATGAAAGCAGATGCTTTGGAGTACCAAACATACATTGAAACATTGTTGTATAGTCTTCGTGAATGTGGTAGGATGCACTCATGGCATTTAAACAGGGTACAGTTTAGAGAGCGCAATGAAGACTATTAGCAGTAAAGGTTATTCATGCACTGCACACACACACACACACACACACACACACACACACACACACACTGTCCCCAACTGTTTCCCGATTAATACCACCATCCCTCTCCATCTTTTCCATTTTGCAGAGGAGCGATTGCTCATTTTTTAAGGGGAGCTTGTGGAGCAGATGGATGTGAATTCAAAGTTTCCTGATCTTTAGCAGAAGTTATGGAGGGTTATCTTTGGCTGTATATCTCCGGGTTGGCAGGCCTCCCCTGGCGATGAAGGATTAAGCACCGCAGCTGTCTCTCCCTCCGAATGATGCAGTGCAGCACTCGCCGACACGACAGCATCACTTAATCTTAATGTCCGCTCCTCCAGCGCGGCCGCGCAGGACAAAGCCAATCAACATCACATGCCACGAGGATGGACCTACTGCTTGGCCCTGGAGTCTCTCACCCGCACCGACCGATTAATCAACTTCAGCCAGCCCAATCCCAGAGTTCACTTCTCTCACGGCGCAGCTGAGCTCGCCACCGTGATGTATAGGACGGGGGGCTGGCGTGCTCCACAACACTTATCAGACTGCACATTATGCATGGCTTTGTATTGCTGAGAGAAAGGGGATCGGGGGAGAAGAAAGAGTGGAAAAAAAGCAGTATTGAATGCTTACACCTTATTTCTGTCACGGGCCACCTATTTGTTGTGTTTAAAGAGATATCTGACCAATAATGGGGAAAAAGGCTTAAGGAGAGCTTGGGGTTTTGGAATAATGACTCGCACTCATTTAGACAAATTGCACGCGGTGAGGACCATTACCGCAATTTAAATTCAATATAATACCAGAGTATTAAAGGAGACAACATTTCCCCTGATCCCTGCATATTAACTTCTTCTTCCTCTCAAAAACACATCTGAGGCAGTCTGTGCGCTTTTCTCTTAATTGTATAAGCTGAAGCTACAAACTGAAAGAAACACCAGGCGGGCCTCCGCTTCCAGGCACGAGGTAAATCCGAAAGAACACAAATCGCACTCTGTAATTCACCTAAAACAAATATGACAAGTATTAAATGCAAACAGCTGCAGAGGAAACGACTATATCCCTGAGAAAACGCAAGCAAATATCTTAGTGTACCCGTCCATCCCCTTGAGTATGTTTACATCGTCACAGATGATCTGGTGCATGGTGGAATATATTACTTCCATAAGTTACCCTCAAATGAAGACAGCGCTATTGCGCCACGACGTTTTCTCCATTTCAGTCAAGATTAAGAGCATTCAGGCGTCCTCGGCTCTGGAATGGTATGCAACATTAAAGATGTAGAGGAGCCTCCGGTGTCCTCTATGGAGGGTGCACCTGATTTAGTAGAACCAATTTAAAGCCGGAGGAATCCGACATTACCTTTGAAGACGCTACATAATGTCAGCAAACAAGCTATAAAACACTGTAATGGTGCCTTATATTTGGACATAAGTTTCTCGGAGCAGTTAGCAAGCCTTGACGCTAGGAGATGTGCATTGTTGTCACTACATTCAGCTTGAGTTTGTTTGTCATCCTCTCCTATTTTATTATTATTTCTTATTATTAAATTGCTAAATAAAAAGCTGATTTTATAAAACACCTGGGGTGTAACGGTACAAAACAATGACGCTTTGCAATGCCTTTCAGTATTGAAGTTACAGTGGATTTCCAGCACAAAAACTAGGAATCCTATGGGCTTTTACTATGGGCTTTTCAATTGTCAATCTCTAGTATTTATTTCCATGGCAAATTAAAGAGCTATGGACACTGAATGACTTGCCGGAGGTAAATGTCGTAATGCTTATTGACATATTGTTTACAAGCTGTTTCATTGACGTCCTTCTATAAGCTTAAACACTGATTGAGAAGATACAAGAGATGCGAGAGGTTAATTCAGGTTTACTTGTTCCAAAAATATTAGAAAAGAGAAATTCATGATCACATTCACTCGCATTTACAGTGATCTTTAACACATTAAAGAGCATTGAACTTCTTTATAAAATTGACAAAATACAAAGCCTCTTATGATTATTAGAGAGGAAGTGTGCTATATAATATTATGTTGTATAATGTGTGATGTTGTGGACTTAACAGCAGTCTAAACAATTGATCTTGTGATTTAATTAATATTAGTATCAACATCTACTAAAAGTTCCAGATTAAAGGAATAGTTTTGCAAAGATAATTTACTTACCCTTTATTTGTTTCAAGCCTGTTTGAGTTTCTTTCTTCTGTTAAACACAATAGAGGGTACTTCTAGGAACCATTACAATCTAAGATACAATATAGTAATCAGTAACCATTGACTCCCATATAAAACTGGGCCGATAAACAACATTATATCGAATCGCAGTAATATTTATATGTCAATATTAATGATAAGCACTGCAGATTTTTACTCTATAATGATCTAAGAGCCAATCTAAAAGTGTGTTGATATTAGAGATGTACTGAATTTTTGGCCACCGAGACACACTGGCACACTTAAAATATGTTATGCCATTTAATGGAACCTCTAATTTTTGTGGCTTCAGCCATTGTTGGGGTACTCTATTAAATCTGGAAGCATACCAACTTGTATTGTTATGGTTCAATGTGGAAAATAATTATTGAGATTGCATTTTTGCCAAATCACCCATCCCTACTTTCATAATATTTGTTTTTCCTACTATCAAAGTCAATTGCTACAGATTTTTACTTTTTTCATAAAATATCCTTTTGTGTTCAACTGACAAAAGAAACTCATAATCAATAAAAAATAAATCCCCTTGATTTTTGGTGTAAACTAACTATTTGTTTAATAAACATGCATGCAAAACCAAAAGACCATTCCGAAAAGTGTGCATACCATAAAATCACTATAAAACACTCATTACATTTCTATTTATTGAAGTAGGAGGCAGATTGAAGACTCTACAGTCTCAAATATTTATGCAATTTATCAAGCATGAACATGTTGGATTCCTAATGTATGTTTTTTGAGAACGTAGCACTAATTCAACAAACAATAGAACACTTGCACATCTGCCATTTTTCATCTGCATACATCCAGTGGAAGGTTAAATAATTTATCCATTGCAATATGATATCCGCAGAGGAGCTCTGGTCATTTACACATAGTTAGGTTGTTTTCGCTGTGGTAATTGCTTTTGGCAACAATGCAATCTGCCGCTAAAACAGCAGCAATAACTTATTTAATATTGTTAACTTTGGCTCCAGGAGTACTCAGACTGCAGTATCTGATCCTAGACCAGCTGCAGTGAGATGGTTTTCATTCACAAACACCTAAGTATATTCCGCAAAAGGGGGTTTGGACCTAGAACAAAACCAATACGCACTAAGAGTATCTAATCCAGCAAAAATCTGTCCAATGAGGTCTTAACGTGGGTCATTTCCTCAAAAGTCAACTGAGAGGTCTCATTAGTAGCACAACAATCGTCGGTATGGCAACACAAGCATGCGCGCTGTTCGGCTGGGTTACAAAGCTGAGGTCATTTAGGGTAAACATGGTGAAAGGAAAAGGAAAGGAAATCTGGAAAGAGATGAAGGGAGGAAATGTCGAAAGAGTTGCTAAAGGGATGGGTCATTTATTCATTCATTTTCTTGTTGGCTTAGTCCCTTTATTAATCCGGGTCGCCACAGCGGAATGAACCACCAACTTATCCAGCAAGTTTTTACAAAGTGGCTGCCCTTCTAGCCGCAACCCATCTCTGGGAAACATCCACACACATTCACACACACACTCTCATACACTATGGACAATTTAGCCTACCCAATTCACCTGTACCACATGTCTTTGGACTGTGGGGGAAACCGGAACACCCGGAGGAAACCCACGTGAATGCAGGGAGAACATGCAAACTCCACACAGAAACATCAACTGAGCCGAGGTTCGAACCAGCGACCCAGCGACCTTCTTGCTGTAAGGCGACAGCACTACCTACTGCGCCACTGCCTCGCCCAGGGATGGTTCACACAAAATTTAAAACTCTGAAATCACACTAATTTAGGGCTGTGCAATATGACAATATATATTTTATTTACAAAATAAAAAACTATATTTTCATATGCTCTACTGTGTATTTTATTATTTTTATTAGTTACAACTTACTAGTACTGGGTTGGACCCCTTTTTGCCTTGAGAACTGCCTTAATCCTTTGTAGCATAGATTCAACAAGGTACTGGAAATAATTTTCAGAGACTTTGGTCCATATTGACATCATGATAGCATCATGCAGTTGTGCAGCCTGCACATCCATGATGCGAATCTCCCGTTTCCCCACATCCCAAAGGTGCGCAATTAGATTGAGTTCTGGTGAGTGTGGAGGCCACTGGAGGATAGTGAACTCATTGTCTTGTTAAAGAAACCAGTTTAAGATGATTCCTGCAGCCTTTATCCTGCTGGAAGTAGCCATCAGAAGATGGGTACACTGTGGTCATAAAGGGATGGACTTGGTAAGCAAAAATACTCAGGTAGGCTGTGGTGTTGACACAATGCTCAATTGGTACTAATGGGCCCAAAGTGTGCCAAGAAAGAATCCCCCACACCCTAACACCACTGCCACAAGCCTGAACCATTAATACAAGGCAGGATGGATCTATGCTTTCGTGTTGTTGACAATAAATTCAAAAGGTTGCAGCAGAAATCATTAGATCAGGCAACTTTTTTTAATCTTCTATTGTCCATTTTTGGTGAGCCTATGCCAATTGTAGCCCCAATAGTACTACCCTAATATCCTATTTAATCTGTATCAGATTATTTTGTCACCAAAAGAAGAAATTTCAAAAAGTGTCCAGGCCACTCTTCTTACTTCCTACCCTTACTTTAAAGTTAAAATCAGTAAAACAAAAGCAAAAATGAAGCAAAATAAAAACCACCATAAAGTTGTTTGAAATGATTAGTCTGTGAAGACAGTTAATGATGGCATTTTTCATTTTTTTGGGTGAACTATCCTGAAGTTAGTTGGTTGAGGACACTCATATGCTTGCTCTAAAAGAGACATGTCATCCCTGCAACCTCTGTGCCAAGTGCGGATTTGTCTATATTCCAGCACTTGGCTGATTGCTGTATCATTACAGCTTTAAATGTTTCAAACCATCTGTGGCCGACGTAAAATATGCTTTTTTCAGTCCAGTCCGGCATTGAATTCATATCATAAAAGAATCAACATAATTGCCAATTACAGGTCCCTAATTTGGCTGTAAAACTGGGAGAGGCCAAGAGGACAGGGATGGCAGAAAGAGGGGGAATATTAAGCCATGGCAGCTGGCAGTGCCCCCATACACACATTCCCAGGCATATGGAGCTAGGACATTAAAAGAAGAGGATGAGGTTCTGCATACATATTTTTGCTTCAGAGGTAACCTTGAACAAAGCAGCCTTTTAACCTAAAAAAAAAAAAAAAAAAAACATTTGTGATCTGCACATGACTTTGAAGCAAACAGCAAACAAAACAATCAGTGATGTTGATAGCCAAGGGTTTTGTGAATATTCTGTGCAACAAGACAGCAGTGTACAAATGGACAGTATTGCCACATTTGATAAAATTTCATTCATTCTATATTTAACACTTTTTTGTTCTTATATATGTTATTTGACAATTTACAAACTCAATGTTTGTATTCAATGTGATATATATAAAATCACATTTTATTTCCCAAATGATGTTTAACAAAGTAATTTTTCACAGTATTACCTATATATATATATATATATATATATATATATATATATATATATATATATATATATATATATATATATATATATATATATATATATATATATATATATATATCCCCCTTAAACAATATTTTTTGATTGTCTGCAGAAGAAACTGCTTGCCTAATTACACTAACTTCCCTAATTAACCTAATTAAGCCTTTAAATTGGACTTCAAGCTGAATGCTTGTATATTGAAAAATATGTTGTGAAATAGTATGCACTGTCATCATGGCGAAGATCGATGAAATCAGTTATTAGAAGCGAGTTATTAAATCTATAATGTTTAGAAATGGGTTGAAAAAAATCTTTCCATTAAACAAAAATTGGGGGAGAAATATGAAGGGCTGCTATTAATTCTGAGTTCAACTGTATATATACAGTTATTTTCCTCCCTGTAAATATGGAAAGGGAAATAAATACAATAATCGTTAGAAGCCAAAATCAAAACTGAATTTAGATTAATTGCACAGCCCTACTCGAAAGACATTATGTTGAAGGAAAAGAAACAAAACATACATAAACTGTATATAAGCAATATAGCACCAGTAAATAAAAGCAAATTAATACAAATTAACCAAAAAATAATAATAGTTTGATTCAAAATAATAAAACTAGATTTAAATATAAATATATAGTATTAGTCTGGTCTGGTCTGACAACAAAGTTTAACTAATGAAAATACTAATATATGACATGATAAACAAACAAAGTAAAAATAATAATTAAAAAACATTAAAAAATATAAATTCTAAATGATCTATACAACAATTTAAGAGCATGATGAATAAATGAGAGTTCATGATGCTTAGTTTAACTCCTAGATATAGCAAATGTCTTATGTTGCCGAAGAAGATATGATGATACTGGAGCCTTTAGTAGTAAAAAATGCCGTGGTGATAAACTGTCTGATAATTTTTATAATAATCTAACTGGCATTTATGTAGAAAATATTTAATCCACAGAAGTAAATTTTTATTCATTATCCTTTTTTTATTTTAATTTCACTTACTTGCTTTAATAAGCTCCATCCTCTATTTGCCCTCAAGCTTCTGGCAGGTCTTTAATCTTTGCCCATCAAATCTTTCAGATCACTAATAATTTTTGGTTTTCCATATTGTTTCTGCAAATCTCACCAAAGATTTTCCATTAGATTTATATCTGGAGATTAAACAGGGCATTCAATTTCATTATATGACTTCAAAGCTCTTACATAAATAAAACATATAAAGACTGGTCCTTGTATACATTTGACCAAGTGAGTTCTACATATGCCTTGTCTGGACAAACTACTGATCGAACGGTTAAAAAATCCAGTTTGTTTCCACAGACCTGTCCAAATGTATTTCACCAAATTAAACTCAACCACTCATTTTGGTCAAGACTAGGGTTTCGCAATGTTTCTGGACATTGAAAGCCATACTTGGTTAATGTTCATCTCAGACTTTATGAAAATGTTTCTTCATCCTTTCATCAGGTGATCTTGCAAGCGTCTGGCAGCAGACTAAGAATTTTTCTGAGCTGCTCTGATCAAACATTCTATCCTTTTGATGAAACTGTGTTTTCTCTTCAGCACTCTTGAAGGTTTGCGCTGGTATTTGAAACTTATGAATGATGCTGCCAGCTGTGCCTTGAGGAACTTTTACTGTAGCACCTTGGAAATATTCTCATAGCTGCAGTCTTGCTGACAGAATTAAACATCATCTTGTCTGGAGATTTAGTTAGTCAACTGGTAACTCAAAGCTCTTTTTTTACTTGGCCTTTAGTCAGCGTGCATAGCGTGCATAGGCTCCAATAATTAAAATTTGACAGATAGGTTCATTAGGTGTTTTTTTTAAAGGCATAAGTTTGTTTTAACACAATGTTGTACCAAACCATATTAATAAAAGTCTTGCAGGGATACAAATGTAAGCTTGAATAGTTATGAATTCAATTCTGCATTTAAATATAGCAGGCAATCTGATTAATAAAACATACAACTTTTATATTAAATATATAAACTATTTATATTTAATTATACAAAATTTACTTTGCAATTTACTTTTTTGAATTCTTATTTTATTTTCTCTTTGCACTTGAATACTAGACAATATACTAAGACAATGAATACACTACATAAAGATAAATATATCTAATATATCAAGATACATAATGCGCATAAACAAATAACAAAGAAAATAAAAAAGAAAGAAATAAAATGAAAATAATCAAAACAAAATAACTAAAATAGGGAATTTTAATTCTGATTGTTTAGATTTGTGGTTTATATATAGACCTAATATACAGGTTAGGCAACACATCAGTTATATATTATCACACAATTTTACTTTATTTTAAAGATCTAGGAGCAAAGTCTAAAGTGCAAGACACAAAAGCATTAAGTGCATTTCCGAATCTACTTTAAGTATTTTAAAGAAAGAAAAATGTGTTTGTGCCCTGGTGCATGGTCGAACAGGGTTGAGCTTATTCTCTTAATGAGTTTTAGGTGTTTTGAGCATAACGTGCCTTAAACCAACCAGAGTCTCATCTCAAATTCCCTTTAGGAGTCAGTGGTGTCACCCCATGGCACATTTGTTATTTACATGGCGAACTTTGTAAGTGGAAAAACTGAACACTTTACTAGACAGAAAACAGTTAAACAGACCATTCTGCAGCGAGGATAAAGAATGACCCTGCTCCATTCGGCCTCTTTGCTTTCTCTATACTTTACTCCTTTACATGGATTAAGAAACGGTGTTGTACACACTCCACTAAAGAATCCATTAGCTTACATAATTAATTTTGTTTGTTAAGCACAAAGATTAGTTTCAAAACTATTTCTAAATTCAGTTTTAATTTCCAGCAAATAAATAAATCAACAATAATTATGTGGTCAAAAAACTGAGTTATGTCCAAACACACGTCCTATTATTATGCCCCACATGGTGATGCGTACGTCTCCCAAACCTGACAGATGGACAAATCAAAACTTGTTTTTATTCAAACAAATACAAATTTGCTTGAGATGAAAAAGGCATGGAGGAAGTGTTTTTCAATAATATTTTTTGTAACATTTTAATCCTGTATTTTTTCATATGTAAAGTTATTTGTGTGTTGCTGTACATCCTGTGTGTATGCGTTTGGAACTGCATAGGCACATAACTAACACCCTCTGCACTGGACTTTAGACAAGCTTTTGATTGGTCAATGGCGCAGTCTATTTCAGTTCTTCAAAATAGCAACCCACCAACAATGCGCCTCAACACACCTCCGTTATAGACCGGAACATGGCCATAAATCCACAAAGTGAAGCAAATGAATTTGCTATTTAAACAACATGGTGCAAAAAGTGAAAATTAGGGTTGCGCTGGTCTGAAAATAGCAAAAAAGTTGCGCCATACACATCTTGTGCCTTATTGTGCCAGGTGTATGTTAGGGCCCTTATATATAAGAATTTTCATTATCAATCTTTTTGATAACGTGTCTGAACAGGTGGAAACTTAGACAACCTACAGTAGGATACACTAAGAAGGTATGCTTCTCAATGGTATGCTTAGTTTTTGATGAAGGATGAACATTTCTAGTTATTTTAACTTAAATCAGTCAAACTGACTAAACATATTAAGTTAATAATAATTTGTGTAATTACAATAATAATAGTATAACAACTGTCGCCTCACAGCAAGAAGGTCGCTGGTTCGATCCTCAGCTCAGTTGGAATTTATGTGTGGAGTTTGCATGTTCTCCCTACATTCCCGTGGGTTTCCTCCGGGTGCTCCGGTTTCCCCCACAGTCCAAAAGACATGCAGTACAGGTGAATTGGGTAGGCTAAATTGTCCGTAGTGTATGAGTGTGTGTGTGAATGTGTGTGGAAGTTTCCCAGGAAGGGCATCTGCTGCGGAAAAAATAAAGGGACTAAGCCGACAAGAAAATGAATGAAATGAATGAGACAAATGCTTTTTTAACACATCACAACCATTGTATGTTAATTTTATTATTTACAGCATTGAATCCCTTTCAGTCCCGCGCACTATATGTTACATGCACACAACTGTGAGCACAAGCGATAAGTTACTGGATACTGTTCACATCATGGTCACCGGTGTCATTAACATCAATTTCTGAATTCCTCATACAGCCCCTTTATCATTTATCAAATACTTACAAATACTTACTACAGGCAGCACATTTCCATAATAGTCTACAAGTGTATATCCAGCCCAACCACATGACTGCATTCCTAATTCTAAGATCATCAGTAGCCGCTCCTTCAGTCCACTTCTGTCCAGTAATGATTTGTTCATGGAGCGAGTCTCTCTCAGTGACTACTTCATTAGAGCACGGCCCATTGGCGGCATAATGCCAGCGCCCGCCTGAGTCCCCGCTAACACAGACATCATCACCAATTCGCAGCACATGATAAAGGCCTGTCACATCCACAGCATTATTAATTAACAGCACGCTGAGGTGAAATTCAATCAGGCCGGGCCGTACGCATCTCCTTAACAGGTTATGCAAATCCCACTCATTCTGCCAGTGACCATGTATGAGAAGGCAGTGCGAGACTCTACTCACACTTATTACTGTAATAAGAGGCCCGATAGCATCGGAGGGGGTCTGTGTGGTGGGGGGGGGGAGACATAATGCCTGTTTAATTAGAATTAGACGTATGGCTTAAGGAAGAAGGGAGAAGATAGCTAAGACAGTAATGACTCCAGGGGAAAATAGAAGGGTGAGAAGACACAATGAGATCATTTCACTACTTGAGGATTAATATTAAAAGAGTACTCCGTCTCTTCACATAAATCACTCAAATAAGGGCGCGCGGCTCACTGTATCCACGTTTCATCAGAGACTAAATATCCACTCATAACATATTCTTTACAGATAATGTCATGCTCAAACCCCATTAGCAGGAAATTACTTCTTTTCTTATAAAGACGACATAACTTGCTTCAAAACTTCCCTAGCCCTCTAATGGTGGTCGTTTTGCAACTTGCTTCTTCAATATGTGCGCCTCTAAAAAGCGATCAATCTTTGGTCATTTTAATCGTCAAAAGTTGAGGACAAACATTATGGGCTGCCTGAACAGTTTTATTATGGCACTATGAGAAAGGCCATGTTTTACTGCTGATACGGAGCAACATGACGCTGGCGCGATATATCATGTTAAATGTACACTCGCGTGAAATCATATATGTGGACGCCTAATGGCTCCAAAATCTCCCTCTGAAACGCATGCATTTTTCATGGCGCTATAAAAGCATTGTCAAAGGAGCTGCGTCGGCCTGCAGACGCTAATTGATCTGGCCCTTTATGAGTGTGAAACAACAGGAGCAATGCTACAAAACTGTCATCTCAGCCTCTTTCCCCTAATGCAGCCATAAATCCAGGCGCCGTCTAGCAGTCAGATGTTTTCATTACCCCATATCAGTTTTATGGAATTACTGACATCTGCATGATTCAGTAATTGTGGGTCTCTATGAAGTTGAAGCAGCAATTTCGCTCTCTATATTCCCGATCAATTCCCAGTCCCCTGGGCAGGGCAGAGGGATGCGATATTGGAAAACTCCGAGCGGGGATAGATTGCAACGGTTATCTGTTGACGGAGACAAACAGCTTAATCCGGCCCAAATCGGTGCGGCTTGGTGCAGATTGTTTTTTTTTTTGTTGTTTTTTTTTTTACAAAAATGTAAATTGTGTTGTCAAAAGCAGTCATCTTCATGCAGGTACAGCCTAACAAGAGCCACTTTAAGCAGACCGGGTACAAGTGCTGATCTGGCCTTTATAAACCCTCCGGGATGGAGACACCACACTCTGTGGATGGTGATAAAATATAATAGAGCTTGTTTTGCAAATGAACTGGTACCAGTGTTTCTGCTGAACAAAGATTTTCCAATTACTAAAATCAGTTGTAGGAGTTTTGCTGGAGTGAAAAGCTAAATATAATTAAAGTGTACACTTAACTTGAGCAAATATGACAGTAAATTCAACAACAACACTGCTCTACTCACAAGTGCTGTTTAAACAGAGGAGATCAAAATTAGGTGACGCTAACACAACAATGATAAAACTGCAAGGTTTCAAGGTTTTTGTCATGGTCCTCATGACAAAGTTTTCAAAACAATCCACATTTAGACATCCAATAAATGGCTAAAAATGCTGCAATACATATGCCAGGCCAGTGTTTCTCAATGACTACATTTACATAGACGTCAGTAATTGATTAAGGCAATGGCAATGCAGTGGCGCAGTAGGTAGTGCTGTCGCCTCACAGTAAGAAGGTCGCTGGTTCGAGCCTCGGCTCAGTTGGCGTTTCTGTGTGGAGTTTGCATGCTCTCCCTGCATTCGCTTGGGTTTCCTCCGGGTGCTCCGGTTTCCCCCACAGTACAAAGACATGCAGTACAGGTGAATTGGGTAGGCTAAATTGTCTGTAGTGTATAAGTGTGTATGTGAATGTGTGTGTGGATGTTTCCCAGAGATGGGTTGTGGCTGGAAGGGCATCCGCTGCATAAAAACATGCTGGATAAGTTGGCAGTTCATTCCGCTGTGGCGACTCCGGATTAAAAAAGGGAAGGAATGAATGAATGAATGATTAAGAAAATATTATTATTAATGTTTACATGAGTTTCTTTTTGAATGTTTCTTTCATGATCTCGTCTTACATGTTATAGCTCATAGATCGATTAATATCATTGCGTCACCACGCTATTCAACATTTTCTCGTGAGTTTCATGTAATATCAGGAGTTTGCTTTTTATTTTTTGACATTAACTGCAGTTCGGCACTTTCACTTTCATTCAGGAACATTTCATTCATGCCCCCATGTTAAACTGAGGTATTGCTGGAAAAGTGTTGTTTTAATGGACTTTAATACCACATGCCGAATGGGGGAAAAAACTCTGCATTTCATGGTGTGTTTGGTCCTTTACTGACTTCTTGCAGAGAATAGTGTCAAACAGTTGTGTGTATGAACTACATTGACGCAAAACTGCGAAAAAGTCCTACATGACGGCAATAGTTTGATTAAGGTGTTTACATGTCTGTACTGCACTTCAATAATGCCACAAAAATCTACATACTCCACGTCTTAATTCTGTTTCTCTTTAGTTTGATATTGACCTTAACCAGATTAAATTAATCAAAAATCTGTTTACCATGTAAACATACTCACTCACTATCACCTTGTTAGTTAACTCTACCTGTAGGCATGTAATGCTGTGCCATCAATGGTTTGATGCTCAAATTATGATCATGTATAATTTGCTGTTTGTGTAAAATGAGTCTTAAGGGGGTTACACACTAGATGCGCCACTTGGCGACGCGCCACGCATTTTAGGTTATAAACATAGGTTTCTATCAGGGTACGCACACCGGCGCCGTAAGTCGGTGGCTGTCCGCGGTGCCAGCCATGACTCAGGACACTGATCATATTTCTGCCTTGCCACAGAGCGCCATCTGAATAGTTTAATTTAAAATTTCAAACATGTAAATGTGTGCATCTGGTGTGCGATACTTTCAGCGGTCATGTGCACGTCGTGTCGTGGCGCTAAGCAGCGCATCCAGTGTGCGACCCACTTTACTGTTGGTTGTAATGTGAAGTAAATCCACAATTTGCTGATGAAGCGATAACACATGAGAACAAAAACACTGCCACACGCTCCACCATTGTATTTTATTGCATATATTTGAATCTAAACTCCTCTAAATGCATATCATGCATGCGAAAAAACATTTAGTGTTTTCAAGTTTACACGAAAAATAACAACAGCTGCCTTTTCAAAAATGTCCAATTTGAAACCCATTTTCAGTCATGTATTTTCAGTCACAAAAACAACATTGTCATGTAAACGTACAGGCAAAACGCATAAAACATTTCCTATTTTTAGCTGAAAACAATGTTTAAACGACCCCTTTAAGAACAACTAACAATTTCCTAAATTTTGAGTCTGCTTATGATTGCTTTGTCCTATTTGAAGTTAGCAGGAGTAAAGGAGCCGTTTTTGTAACTATATTTCATGAGGTGCATATATGCTGAAGCACACCATTCAAATGCTTAAATAAGATTTAAAAATGACTGGATTATGCAGGATTTCACTGGGCATTGAGTTCAACCATAAAGAATAGCATGCAGTCTCTTATCATTGCTGTTCTCTAATTTTAATCAGTGTTTTCCCTCAAAATCCCTGGCTATTTTGTAAAGCACTATATCATGGTATAGCCTAAACTAAAATTCCTTCAAGTTTTGAATGACGAATATCACATTATTTCTGAAAAAAGGTGGTTGCATGTTGCTTTCCAATTTTCTTCTTTACTTTACAACAATTGTGTTCAAACTGGTGTAATATCAGATTTAGTATCTCTATTCTGTCCATTACAGTCACTGTGAAGTAAATAAAACACCCCCCACCCACCCATTTCTTCAGCCGTGCACAAATCAATACAGCTCAGCTTGTGTTTGAAAATGATGGTGACTCACGGCCGGTTATAATTTCCCACCGCAGGATTATCATGGCGAAAGAGGTGGTCAGGTGTGGTAGCGGAGGTGGCAGTGGGACCGGGGGCTGATGGGGCTTTAGTATATCTGTCAGTCTCAGTTTGGGAGGCCGAAAGGGAGGCTCGAGGGGAGCAGCCCGCTATATATCTCTATTACATCTGATGGTCACTCTGCTGGCCTTGTTGTTTATTCTCATTAACTCAGACAATGGGAACAATCTGGGGCACATATCTATCCATGCTGAAGTCTGTATTGTGTATGAACCATCCGCAGTGCTGTAGTCACTATATGCCATTAAATAAAAGCATTTCTGGTAAGAGTGTCTTTACACTAAGATGGAATAAAACAAGTGTCTTTTGATTGGCTAAAAAATATGCCTGTGTCAACACAAAATAATGTAATTTGAACTGTAATTAACAAGCCATGATAGATAAACTTGTTTTACTGTTATTTAAAGGCAGTGTTGGGCACGTTCCTTTAAAAGAGTAATTAGTTATAGTTACTTCTCACAAACAGTAACTGAGTTAAATAATTATAAAAGTAACTCATTACCAGGAAAAATTAACTATTGTGTTATTTAAAAATAATCTATTTGCCAAAAGACTATTAAATTACACATTGTACAGTAATCTACACTATTTTAATGTTGTTTTGGGACAATGAGAGAAACAATGGCAGCTTGAACTCAACTATATACCTAGATATTATTTTGTTTAATTCCGTCTGAGTAATAAGAGTTTTCAGTGAAGAAAATGTAAGTTTCATTTGCTTTGACATAGCAGAGCTCACGTTATCATCTGCATAGTCACCAAATTTGTGGCGGCATGTGATGACTTAAGATGCTTCATTAAATTAGATTTACTAGTCACCGACACAGAGAGACTCTTTCTTCCTATAAGTTGCACGATCCAACAAGGTTAAAGTAGTGCTTATATTTCTAGTTTCTAGTTCTACTTTTAAGCTTGTTAGATTTGCCATCATTTTGACTCCTGGTTGTTGGTGTGTGTAACTGATGGTGCGTGTGCTTGTGTGAACACCCGCTCTACTCTGCCTCTGATTGGTAAATGATGGACAGTACTCTAAGCCAATCACCACGTTCTCAGTTACACCACGTTCACAGACACATCAATCAACATTGCTAGTTGGTAATGTGTTCTACCCCAACCCTGAACACACACATACATTCACACATACACACCCCAGAGAAGAGAAGTCATATGGCTGAGAGAGAGGGTGTTTGCATGAAAACAGCTTCAGTGATCTCATTTATAGTAACACACATATTTTTTTGTCAGTAATGGCATTGTAACGGGGAACACAGTAATTAATTTGATTACTCGTTATTAAACAAAAGTATATTTGTTAGTAATGGCGTTTATTTATTGTGCCGTTATTCCCATCACTGCTTAAAAGAATAGTTTAACTATATAAACAATGCATTTTTATAACATTTCGTAGAAGTAAGTTGCTAAAAACATAGTTGCTAAATGCTTGTTCATAATAATCACAATCTAAATCGAACTAAAATCAATGTTTGGTACATTATGTAAAAGTATTTCTCATTATTAACACAATTAACCAATTTAATAATAAAGTAAAAAAAGTATTTTTAGTTTTTCTTTAAGAATACAACTATTTTACACTGTTAAAATTTTTACCTTAAATTCACAGTAAATTACTGGCTAATAATTGCATTACTTTCACAGAAAAATACATTGTACATTCACAACTAAATTACTGTTAGGTAGTTCACAGTAATTTACTGTGATTTTGACACATTAAACTGTGTAATTACAGCCATATAGTGTAACTTTACAGTAGATAGTAAAGTCCATTACTGTGATTTCACAGTATTATCTTGAAGAAATAACAATATTTTACTGTGTAGGAGGCTTTCCTCGGCTAGTCATTTTGACATTTACCCTGAATTTGAAATCATTTTGGGTGTTTAACAGTGTTTTGTTTTATGAATCAAGTACTTTTGTTCCAGTTTATTACAATTTAGGCTAAGCATAAAGTTCTGTTCATTAAAATTATTTAATATTTCCATATTACCCTTATAAAACTAAACAAAGGTGCACCCAAAAATGAAAATGACTCATGTCATTTCAAAACAGGATGATTTTTTTAAAGTTATTAATAAGACGTAAGCAAATTTCTGAAAAGTCTGCAATACATTGTTATTTCTAAATATCAAAAGTGTATTAATGTATATGTTGAATGAAATAAAAAGAGTTTGAATTCCTATAACTAACATGCAAAAGATATAGCTCTTTTTACAGTAATCTGCTGTAATCACTGTAATTGTGCACAGTAAATTACATTAGTATCACTTTACAGGATTTAACTGTAAAAATTCACAGCAAGGCAGGTCTTAATTTCGCTATAAAATTATGAATACAAACCCAATTTTTACAGTTAAAATCTGTGAAGTGATACTACTGTAATTTACTGTAAAAATTGCTGTAACCTATTGTAAACATCTGGACATTTGTCACAGTAGAGTTAAATAAAATAAAATAAAATATAAAATAGATAAAATGTTTTTTGTAATTTACATGACATCTACATTATTTTTACATTGTAACAAAATATATAAATCTTTGTCTTAGAGGTCATATAACCTTTTTTATAATGCGTTATTAATGCATAATAATTTATTGTTTTATTTTAAGCATTTTAGTCTTTTTTCAAGTCTTTCTAAGCCCTATTAGCTTTTTTAGTTAAAAATAAATAAATAAGTTATTTGCATTACATCTGCATTATTTTTACATTGTAAAAATGTATAATTGTTTTAGTGCTACTAAATAATTCAAGATTAATTTAAGTGACTCAAACAATAGCAATGATAAATGCACAACAAAAAAGTATTACGTTATGTGTATTACTAAAAACATATTGTTTACTTAGCTAGTTGTTGCAAGAATATTAAACGAATAAATAAACGAATCATTGAATGAAAGAATCAATGAATGAATGAATGAAGAAAAAAAAATTTCATACCAAAACCAAAATTTGCCATACTTGTAAGTCTAATATAACTTGCAAAACACTAAATATGTTTTAAATTGTATCCAGTACTACTAAACTGGCACGCAAACATAAGCTATGCAAGACCCACAGTGTTGACTGATCACCACCTTTCTGCAGCCCTTTCACTTTGAATATAGTAACCCTGCTTTATAATCAGTCTAAATCCATTTCTACATTCGAATTAGTGTCTAAGTCACAATAAGAGAAGAGAGAAAAAAAAAAAAGAAAGAAAAATCCCCTGCCAGAAAGGCGAAAGCGTGAGGCCTTTGCTGGTGTGGGCTGCTAGAGAGAGAAAAGCAAGCCTTTTGATAGGGCCGCTGCAGACAAGGCAGTTGAGAGAGAAGCTAATGGCCATGATTAATGACAAAGGGCCAGAGGAGAGCGGGGACACAGCCGCTACATACATCATCCCTCCCCATCAGTCAGAGCACCTCCCTGGACCCTCTCTTTCTCCCTCCCTCGCTCCCTCTCTCTTTCTCCTTATCTCAGCCCACTTCCCCACCCCCCCTCTCCAAAACTAGAAAAACAAGTGACAAACGGGTGATAAGGTGAACAAGAAAATGGCGTGTAAAATAAGCGAGAGATATTCAGAGGGAAGAGGAGAGAGAGAAAACAGCGCTGCGATTTCATACGACTTGACTCTTCGTCGACTGAAGCCCCCATTCTCAAGGTCTTATCTGCCATATGGCTCCCCTGTTTAGATGATTTATTAGGTGCAGAAAAGCACTCTGATAAATTTTAGCTCGTTCTGGCTGCGTAGGCAACCCACGGTGTCAATAACGAAACTCAGGCCACTTTAATGAAAACTTTTAGTACAGAGGGGGTAACCATTTATTTATGAGTCACTATAATATTACACTGGTGGAAAAAAGAAATTTATCTGCCCTTCTCACGAAAAGGCGGCTTTGAGTGTAAACGGCGGCGAGCAGATCATCTCCATATGTCAATGCCTCCCCTTTACCCTGCTCCCAACACATCTTTTACTTAATTGAAGCATTCAGCTGTTTACAACTCGCGCAAAAACAGCGCGAGTTTATTTACGACCAATTAAAGTTAGCATTTTGAGTGAAGGCGAACCATTATGGATCTCAGCCTCTTTGATTCTAATTAGTTGGTGTGTTCAGGTTTTGTTTTACACGGCTGATTTACAAGGGGGCCTTGCAAATAAATTTGCCATCAACGGCAGATGCTGGTTTCCCAAAGAAACGAAACTCACAGAGGGGCACGGTGGAAACAAACAATGCGATTACGCCATCTTGCTTTGGCTTTAAACTCGCTTAAAAGGAATTAGAGAGCAACAAATGGCACTGGTGCAGACGTTTTGATTTATTCGCATATCACCTCATTAAAATGCTTGTCTGTCGTCGCGCTGCGTTTCTCTGTCCATTAAAGAACTTGCCACAGACTGGGCGTCTGACTTTAATGGGCCAACACTTCACTTTCAGGAGGTTTTCCCCCTTTTAAATGACTACATATTTCAGTCTGCATACTTTCATGTACATACGCTTACGTGCACGGAAGAAAACAGACAAGCAGTGTTCATATTTTACATTTCAATCCTTCGCTGAAATGAGTGCAACATTTAAAGCATCCATGACAGTGCAAAGGTCAGATTTTTACACTACGGCTGCACAATGTTGAAAATAATAACACTTATAAAACTTAAAACTTAGCTACATGAAATGAATTTAGGGACATTTTACCAGAAATGTATATAAGCTGATCCTGAAATAAAAACAAATACAGTAAATAAAAATTTCTAAAATAGACTTTTTGTTTATTTCTGTGAGTTGTTCTGTAAAGTGATATGTCATTCATTTGGTTTTCGTGTCACTGTCCTTGTCCTCATCCCAACTGAACTTAAAGCTTTAATAGGTTTGTTATGCTTAAAACTGTTATTTAGGGGAAAAAAACCTTCAGACATAGCAAGTTTAAATTATTATCATTCACATCAATTGATTAAAACATGATTATAAACACAAATAAATACAACAAATAAAAAATACAAATAAATTTACAATTGTCTCCATGTTTTGGTCAGTTCTGTTACATTTGCATTAAACTGAACATAAAATGTGTGCAATACACCTTTAAGGCTATGACTCAAAGGAAGTGACATCGTTTGATGGGAGAAGCTGACAAAGATCATTGTATCAATAATACTATCAATGAGTTGTTTTTGTATGATTTTTTTTAAGAAAGAGAAGTTTAAAGGTCAGGCCTAGTCACATTTTTAGAAGTGAAAATGTACGTTTCTGGCAGAATGTCCTAAAAGTTTTAAAAAGCTTTATTGTATAAAGTTAAGTAATAAATAAATTATATGGGTTTATTATTACAAAAATAACAATAATATTAAAATATTAATGAACTAGCATTATGTTAAAATTCAATATTAATTTAAATTGTTTGTGAAGCTAACTAGTGATTTATGAGCCAAATAGAAGTATAGCTAAGTAAAAAATGTCAAAAGTAAATCCTGCAGGATTTGTCTAGTGTTAAAAATCTTTGTTTTTTCATTTTGTTTTTCTACTTGAACTTGCAAAGGTCATATTCCAACTATTTTGATCAGTTTAAATTTACTGTACACTGATATTTATTGCATCTTGAAAGTTAAAAGTAAAATATTATTTTGATAAGTTGCTGGCAAATTCACTCCAAAAATTATCCTTGCTGCTAGTTCAAAATACTTATATAAAAACACAACTCCTACATTTTTAGGCCGACAGCTATACCTAAAATTGTAGACTTAAAAGCCTATGCGATGGCATCACTGTAATGTTTTATGTAAACATAGCTTTTTAATTATGATAGTTTTTATTCATTCATTCATTTTCTTGTTAGCTTAGTCCCTTTATTAATCTGGGGTCGCCACAGCGGAATGAACCGCCAACTTATCCAGCAAGTTTTTACGCAGCGGATGCCCTTCCAGCCACAACCCATCTCTGGGAAACATCCACACACACATTCACACACACAACCTCATACACTACGGACAATTTAGCCTACCCAATTCACCTGTACCACGTCTTTGGACTGTGGGGGAAACCGGAGCACACGGAGGAAACCCACGCGAAGGCAGGAAGAACATGCAAACTCCACACAGAAACGCCAACTGCGCCGAGGTTTAAAATAGTGACCCAGCAACCTTCTTGCTATGAGGCGACAGCACTACCTACTGCGCCACTGCCTCGCCTATGATAGTTTTATTAAATTTAATTATCCTAAATTGTTTTTTTAAATATTTAAAGAATCATGTTTCAATGCTGTTTTCAGATTTAATCAGTACGCATCAAACCTCACAAGAGCAACTGCTAATGTTGACTGTCTAGTGCCAAAGTAAGGCCTCTATTGGTCAATCTGTTTTCTTTGCTAAGGGAGCTAAATTGTGGAATTATTTACCTGTTAGCCTAAAATAAGAAAGTAATATAAACATTTTTAGTACTGGTCTTATGGTTAAAAACAAAACAGCAGTGTTTGCACAAATAGTCTACCATTAGTTGCCTTTTCGTTTGCCTTGCAGTAATTTTATGTAAAGAATTATAATGTTGTGTATATGTATGTTTTATTTTCATTTTTTAAGCCTCCTGTGGACAGGTGTTTAGAATTAGCAAGTCTGCTAAAACACTTAAACAAGTGCAGTCCAGTGCAACTGTGATGTCCATGTCAATTAAATAAATAAATACAAATAAATATATACTTGATAAAGCATTTCTTAATTCTTAACATAATTCTGCATTTTTTACAGTGTTGATATGCTGCAAAGTTTGTAAATTTGTGTATATATATATGTGCGTGTGAAATATAATGGACTACTACCACCACCAATCAATTGGGTTACTTTTATGTTAGCTTTTTGAAGCTTGACAGCCTGCGGGGCATTCAGGAATTAAACATCAGATGCAGGGCTGCCACATTTGTGATATCATCATCAATCAGCTACAACTATTGTCAGTGGATAAACAAACTTCTAAGTTCCAAGATGTGTAACATCCTTGTAGTGAAACACACTTTGCCTAAGAAGTGTAAATGAAGTCTTTAACAATTAACACACATTAGCAAGTGAATTCAAAGCTCAGCGTAAAACACGGGATATTAGCAACCCAAAGCAATCCGACAATAAAGACTAACCCTTTAAAATGGATAAACTTCCTCAGATCAAAAAGGTCACAGTATATGCATCAATAGGATCAAAGCCATTGATGTCGGCTCCAAAATAAATAACACCGCATAACAACTGCCCGAACTACCTGAAACTGCTGAACCCAAAACAAGAAGAAAAAACAGCGGCAGTACAGCTGCCACCAACAAAGCGCTCTTCAGCAGATAAATGTGTGAAAATACCCCACAAATTTCCAACATGAGGCAGCTGAGGACAAAATAACCCATCTCTTTATGTTCCGCACTGGCAGATTTTAACTTATTTGCGGCGCTCGCTCGTTGTAATTAATATTGCACAGGAGCCTGCATTGTCATTTTTCAAATCATTTCCCTGGAAATGTTCTACACCTCTTAATGGCCTCGCTAATGCTGTAGCTGTCATGTTTTGGACAGCTGCGCTTTTGCAAGACAAACTCGGGCTGCGTCATGGCCCTCTCTCAGCGGACACCTCCCGCTCAAAGGCACATGGGCCAGGCCGACCAGCTGCTCACGGCGATATGGAAATCTTTGATTAATTTTTCACCTCTTGGTACCGACTGTTGCTCAAGTGTCACCTTCCCACTCTGTCCCCGAACGGCACCTTTTTTTTGACTCACTTCCACCGATGATAGATCAGTTAACCACTTCCAAAAAAAAAAAAGGGAGGGGGGAATCATAAGGCTAATTAAAGCAAAAGCAACACAACCCAGATGTGTGTGTGGAGGAGAGACTGGATGTTCGCCAACCTGGGCGTACGCAAGTGAGCAAAGGGAAATCAAGGCCTCATCGCTCAAATTAGCCGGTTCTCAAACTAAATTTGGTGAACATTTGTGTCAGTTTTTTCAGACAACGTTAGCAAAGGTGGTCCGGAGGGCTCTTTTTCAAAGGAGCCTCATTGTATAAAGTGCCTGTCGCGTCAATAATCATCTGAGGAGTCATCCGGGAGGATTTTGTTCTATCAACAGAAAAACTTACACTGTAAAGGATCCTGCCGTTGACAGGACAAATTTTACTTGGCGCAACACTATAGTATTAATATTCACCGAAACGCTTGGTGCTGTCAAACAGCGTCCTGTATGATTTAAGGCTTTCAAAACACCGGCCCCAATCTGAGGCTTTTACTGTAAATCTGTAGCAAAAACATGCCACCAACAATTAAATCATATTGAACATGACAAATGTTTCACACTGTGTTTATGTTTGGGGGCAGTAGGGTTCACCGCGTTACACAGGTGAACTCAAAGAGATCCTTTCATACATTACTGCACAGTTTGATGTGAGGAAAACATCTGCAGCATGACTGTTGTCAAACGCATGGCAGAAAACAAACTAAAAAAAAAATATCTTAACTTTGACCTGTCAGGGTACAGTACCATTCGCGATTAGACTTCTAGAGGTGCTAGAATACCTGGTCAAATTTTTATTTTTAAAAAAAGTTGCTCTTTGACGATTGGGGGGAGGAGGTGTTGGGATAAGAAAAGATGAGAGAAGATGAAAAAAAATCACTGGTTAATTTATTCATTCTTTCATTCATTTTCCTTCGGCTTAGACCCTTATTTATCAGATGTCGCCATGGCGGAATGAACCACCAACTATCCTGGCATATGTTTTATGCAGTGAATGCCCTACCAGCCACAACCCGGTACTGGGAAACACCCATACACCCACACACCCATGCCCACAAACACTATGGTCAATGTAGTTTATTCAATTCACTAATAACTCCAACCAGCCCAGCCGGGAATCGAATCAGTGACCTTCTTCTTATGAAGCCACCATGCCATGACAAATATATCCATTAGTCGAGTAACACACAAGTCTACAAAAAGCATTGCTTAAATTATTATCAGTGTTGTTTGTTTGTTTTTTCAGCTGGGGAAGGGGTGGCACAACTCAAAACACGCATACTGTACACACACACCTGCCAAGTGACAGTTGTCAAATTCATAATAAAAACAAACTGAAGGGGGTGAAAAAATCTGAAGTTTCACATTTCAGGTTATCATCCCAATCGCGATTAGACCGAAAAACGGTGGATCTTCTAGTCTTCAAGCAGGGCTGGAGAGAGACTTCCTGTCAGAGAGTGTAGAGCCGCCCGTCTCCAGTATAGCCAGTCTCCGCCGCCCTCACCCGCGTCTCACGCTGGGACATCTGAACGAGAGAGACAGTCAGACCCATCAACACGACAGCAGGACTCCACTATCACACGTACGCTCAAACACACACAAACAGGATGCGGCTCTGAAGCCTTCACGGCTCACCAATGAGACCCCGCAGAACTCAAGGACCCGGCATTCTTTTCTAAATGATTTCCTGACATTTAAAAGACAATAAGCAAGCAAGCTAGATTGGTGAAGGAGGCATGTCATTTTCGGCACGCTGTTGCTCAACATCAAGGAAAATCAATGGCGCCTCCGCAGGGGCACGGAGAAGGAAGAATGGAGCTCCGTTTCAGGTCTGTTTGAACTCATTTTCTTTTCTCTGCAGTTGCCCCCTTCACGTGCCCCCCCTCTCCCTCCCCCAGGCAGCCCCTCACAGCAGGCCTGACAGCTTGACACATTGACAGCTCGCCGTGAATGACAACTGATTTGTACAAATTTCAAGCCTTATAAATCTACCTGTCACAACAAGAGCATAAAAGAGCTCGGACCCAGCAGGTAATTCGAAAGATAGACCGAACGAGAGAAAGAGAGAGAGAGAGAGAGAGAGAGAGAGAGAGAGAGAGAGACAGCACTGAATCAGTCCTTAGCTTCACCTCAAAAACACTAGAAAAAAGATAGAAAACTCCTGCCGTCTTCCTCTGGTTAAACTTCATATAAAAGCCCTGCTCCCATTTTGTGGCCACCAGGCAGTCAATCCTCTCATTTAAAGATTTAAGAGAGAGAGAGAAAAGAGTCGAGGTGAATCGCTTTTGTTTTACACCGATATTAAAGGCAGCGCCACCTGCTACAAGCAGGATTACAGCAGCGTTTTTCCCAGTCAGCGCTCTGGCTGTGTAAATGAGCGGGCCCTTTTTTACGCTATTTAAACAATATCCCACACTGCACCAGGACTGCAGCTCCCCTCTAAGCTTTCATCTGTTCATAATGGCAGCCCCGGCAGGCAAGGCCTTCAGAAGCCGTAAATCCTCTCCGAGGGTGTATTTTTACTGCCAGAAATAAACTACCAGGTAGAAAAATCAATAGGGAATGACAAACAGAAAACTGGTTAATAATTCTGCCTGAGTTGTCTCTGCCATTTGAGCGTCTGATGGCTCATTTGTGTTAGTCAATCGGTATGAGTTGGAGGCCGTTAAAATGATTGATATTAATGAGGATGCAGTCGGGATGACATCTGCATTCTAATTCATAACATCTGAATTTCACTTCTCGTTTGCCGAGATCTGAAGGCGTCAGCTGCCACGAGCTGCGAGCCTAAATTAAAATAAACTGAAAACTGAAAACCATCATAATTGCATCAAGCAACACAATATAGAGGAAACGGTGTCTGTACAAAAACAAATATTTTTACACGTTGCACCACACATTTAACACAGATAATACTGACATTTAAAAAAATGGCACTTAACAAAGTTTTGTTTCTCTGGATTTACAATTCATACTTGTGTTTAAGTAAAACACTTTTTGTCATTCTGCAAACTGATGTTAAAATGACTCAAAAGTTCAATTTATTCATTGCCTACAGTCTGTCTCAAAACAAACAGATCCTTGATAGGCCTGCTTTACCAGTAAAGGGACTGTAAAAGTTGCAGTTGTCCAACAGATTATAAAACAAAACATTATTTAGTTTAGTTATCTTTTTTTTTTACTACATTTTAGGCCCAATCCTAATTCTGTGTACCCCTTCCCCTTGGCCCTTAAAGCAGAGTGTGAAGGGGAAGGGCTTCAAAATTGACTCCTAAGAAATGGGACACCACTACAACACCTGCACACGTCTTTATAGGTCATCGTGATCTCTTGCTTTATATGAGATTTAATTTTTTTTTTATTAACTCATAAAATGGTAAAAAATAGTAATTTGTGGATCTCCTGACTTCCGGGCGCAGCTATACTCCCGTTGTGGCTGGTGTATTCTGGAAAATTTTCTAACTTCCTAGTTTCGAGTTTGTTCCTGAGAAATCTCCATTCAAATGGGTGTCTAGCCCTTTCCCTAAGCCATACGCCTTCAAACTAAAGAGAATTGTGAAACCCCTACCCTTTCACATGAACGCACCAAATGAGGGGTAGAGGTAAGAGGAATGGCAAAGCGGTAGAATTGGGATTGGGCCATAGTCTCATCTTTTTTGTCAACAATAGTATCTAACTATAGCTAGTATCTTATGATATCAATGTATTCCAATCTTCAAAAGGTGAAAATGAAAAAATGATCACTGATCAATTCATTTCTTCATTCAAGCAACACAATATAAAGAAAACTGTGTCTTTACAAATACAATGATTTTTACACCTTGCGCCATATATTTAACACATAATACTAACATTTTTAAAAATGCCATTTATAAGGACATACTCTCACCTTGAACCATGCCGAAGGGTGGTTGTTCCCCTCCCCTTTATATCATTTTGTATTAGTTTTAGTCGTTTTTGATATGCAGTGACACAGTCAAATCTTTTGCTAAACAGATCCGAAACTTTCTACGCTCATTAATCATCATGAAAGTGCTATACATTTTAGGAGGTTTGCTGAAGGTGCAGAGGTGCAGTGAGGGGTTTGCTTCTTTAATAAACTATGACAGTTTGCGTTCTTTGAAAAGTAAGAACAAATCCATATGAAAGGGCCCCTTAAAAGTGACGTTGCATGTTCAGTTTCGGGCTCATGCATGCTTTGTACTCACACTACAAGCATACTGCGTCAAACCCCAACCGAACCATGCTCTGGCACACCTCTTCCAACCGGGCCATGGCCAGCCAACTGAACCGTGCCTGGGGCCAATTTGGAGCACTTACACTTGTTAAATGAACCAAGAAATGCGATTGGGCACGATTCGGATAGCATAGATTTACAATTCATAGTTGTGCTGAAGTAAAACAATTTTTGTTTCATTCTGCAAACTGATGTTATTTAATTTAAATGTAATTTTTTTTTTAAATGTAGGAATATATTCAATATTTTTTTAAGTGCAGAAACAAAGAGAAACAAAACATATATTTTCATGTTGTTAAAATGTAGTTGTTTTTTTTTCGCAAAATTTTGCATTAATTTTATTCTATTATCTTTATATTTCTAAAAATATTCAGTGACTAAAATATTATTTTAATAAACATGTTTAATAATCAGTTTTGTTAAAATAAGCCAAAATATTATATGCCCTATATTGACTTAGAAATGCATTAAATAGTATTTGTTGAGTACTGTGTGTGTGTGTGTGTGTGTGTGTGTGTGTGTGTGTGTGTGTGTGTGTGTGTTAATTTAAAAAAGACAGCTTTTTTTAGACAACCAATGTGTGAAAATATTTTGTTAATTTGGGAGAAAATGTTTTCAGACCTTTAAACAAACCCTTACATAATCAATACAGTACATCTAAAGCAGAGATGCCCAAACTAGGGTCTGTGGGCCAAAGTTGGTCGATGGTAACCTAGGATTTGGCCCGCCATGCCATCTGAGAAGAGATGGAGAATGATGGGGATGGTTTAGAAATTGTAATTTCAAATTTTATGTAACCTTTTATTGGTCTGATTTATTGTTAAGCTACAAAAACAAATGAAATGTTTCAATTTAATAGTTTTAACTTATCATATTTAGTTTAAAATGTACATACTGTCACCCTACAGATAGAGGACAATGCAGAGACTTTAATGAGCGACTCAAGGTAAAGGCAGATTCTTGATTAGTGTATACAGCACTGAACTACGATGTTATAAATGGTGACTTTTTTAATGCAACACATTTTAATTACAGTTATACTGCATTAATTAATACAATTTAAAATAATGCTTTCTATTTATTTCTAAATATTATGAAAGGAATTAGAAAATTACATAAGGCAACTTTAATGTAATATAGTTTAGTATATTTATTTTCAGCCCACGGCTCTCAATGATATTTAGATTTTGGTCCTTCATATAAAAAGGTTCGGGCACCCCTGATCTGGAGAAACTCAGTTTTCTTGATTTATTTACTTCCTGAACTATTTTAGCGATTCTATAACCATGTGTTTTAGAAAAAAAGCACTATAACAATGCATTGCAAACAAATGTAATTCTAGTACTGTGGTGGTTTAGTTATTGAGTGCATTTGTAGAAAAATGAAGAGGAAAAAAGTTTCCCTCTTGGCTTTAGCGTTGTTAAGTACTGTTTTGTAAAACATAACAGGAGACATATGCGGAAACCATAAATAACATATACGCTGTAAATTAAACCTTAAGATGATAGTTGATAGGATGAATCTCACTAACCCAGCTATTTGTGCTATTTGCAGAGCTGAGAACATAACCCAGACACTTCAGACTCCACACAAAGGCTCTTTTCTTTGCACGCTGCTATTTCAGAACTTGATAACACTTTAGCGCTTAGGAAAACAATGGCAAGACGAGAGCTGAGATAAACATGTTAGTGCATGCAAGTCATCTGCCTTCTATGAGAGGCTGTCTTCATAAACAAGCGCCAGCACCAGTGTTCTCTCCATGACCCTTGACCTCTGAACTTTGGTAAACATATAGAGACGCTCCCAGTGCACAATCCTGTGGCCACCGTGTGATCATGTGATTGGAGAGGCTGCATTCCTCTCTGTGAAAAAAGAAAATTCAATGCTTGAAAGAGATGGGCTGGAAAATGATAGTGAGATTATAGATGTGGAGAAATGCATTGAGAATGTCGCTCTCTGAGGTACAACCTATTACACTGGTCATTATATATGGAAAAATCAATGGAAAAGCGTGCTTAAATCACTAAACCAACATAGCTGATAGCACTTATTCAAACACTAGTCGATACTTTAATTCTTACACCATTCTTTGCGACATTAATACGTTTGCTCAGGTTTCAAACGCAACCAACCTCAATGAGAGGCTATTTGAGGAACTAATTCTACACAGCAGTCTTTCAAAACCTTCTATTTTTGACACTATATCTGTCAATCGGAAGACTGACTGGTCTTAAACGGTTCTTAAATCTCCTGAATAGTTCAATTGGTGCAGTTATTTGATTAAGATTTAGCCCACTGAATGCTCCTAGGACAGACCTCTGTTTGGGCCAAAAAAGGAGGGTGGGAAGCCCGGGGATTAAGTGTGACGCTCCCACTAATGCAGTCAAACTGTCACCCAGATCAAAGGGCCCTGCAGGAGATGGAGAGGAGTTCGGGCAGGTGTCCCCTCCTATTCTAATGCCAGGACAAGTGCATGAACTCTTATCGGCAGAGAGACAGCAGTTACCACCACATCCCTATATGAGCCTCCCTTCTTATTGTACCTGTAGCATGTGAAGCAAAGCCAATGACCACAGCACGTCTGTCCAACCAATTCGTTTGTGATCTTGCTCAAAATAAAAAAAAATGAAGCAAATCCAACCCCTTTAACTACAATTCCAGAATGTTTTTTTTTAACTATAAAGACCCCAATATTACTATAAACACCTAGCGTAGTTAATAGGCAGCACACAATCTAGATGAACTTTTTGGCCTGTGTAATGCTGAAGATTCATTCATTCATTTTCTTTTCAGCTTAGTCACTTTATTAATCTGAGGTCGCCACATCGGAACTAACCGCTAACTTATACAGCATATGTTTTACGCAGCGGATGCCCTTCCAGCCGCAACCTATCACTTGGAAACCCATACACACTCATTCTCACACATGCATACACTATGGCGATTTAGCCTATCCAATTTACCTGTACCGCATATCTTGGACTGTGGGCCTGAGCACCCGGAGGAAACCTATGCGAACGCAGGGAGAACATGCAAACTCCGAACATGCAAACTCAGCCGAGGCTCGAACCAGCAACCTTCTTTGTGAGGCGAAAGCACTACCTACTGCGCCACTGTGTTGCCTATGCTGAAGATTATTGTATTTTTATTTTTATTTAATGCACTTAAAGGAGAGCAAATATGATGCTTTATGCTTTCGTCATTTCGATGTACACTGTAAAAGTCGTTATGTTATTATTTAAAAAAAATTACTTTGACAATTTAAAAGAGCTATTGTAACTTAAAACAGATTATATTAAGCAGAACTCAAACTGAATGACTTCTGAAAGAATTAATTATATTTTTGGGTCAACTCTCATGCTATAAGGAATACCAAACCATTTGAGTAGCTATATACTATTTAATTTGTTCTAATAACTGATCTCATACCGATTTGATCACAGAGCTTAAAATAAGTTACTAATACTCTAATATGGTTTACAATATCAACAAAAATAATGTATGTGTACATGACTCACAGTACTTAAAATCATTTTGTTTCTAAACATAAATGGTTTGACACAATTGTTTTCCTTAAACAGTTTGAGTTAACTTATCAGGTTAAATATTTACCCTGTAATTAGTTCTTTTTTATTAAATCATATTCAATCATAAAATTAATAAACACAATTATACAGGCTTTGCTTTTTGGTAAGAGTGGTTTCAAACTTTTTTTATTATTTAAACAAAAGAAGATATTTATTTAAATACTGCACTTCTAAAGCCAGTCGCTCATTGAATTAGAACCACAGCAACATTCGCCAAAGGAGTCATATCATGTCCTCAAAATTGCTGTCAACTCATTGTTGGATCTTAAAAGTAAAATGTCATTGCTGGTGTGCATACAATCATAGTAAACAATTCTGAATTTTACAGATGTTTTACATGGCGTTTTCTCATCCAGTGTGTGACAGGCTTTATACTTTTTATTGTATAAATGGCAGATGGTCCTCTTATCTAGTAGTAGTAGTAGTAGTAGTAGTAGTGGAAGTAGTAATAACCTCATCAACTTTGTATAGTGATCCAGAGTATAAAAATGCACCATAAAGGGAAAAAAAAATCAGCAATTTGTGTAATATTAAAGACTTAATTAATTATTATTAAATAAATAAATCTAATATTGGCGCTCAACATATCTGCTCAGAGTTTAACACTGTTTAAACATGAAAGCACTTTTGTGCATTTAGAATAAAGGCATAATCCTCTTTTCTGATGCACATTTTTTTTCGTGTTCAGAATTATGTTTTAAATAAAACACGTACAAGACTTTGAACCAAACATTATTTTACATCAGCAAAACAGGCTAAATGATCATAAATAAAGTATTTTAATGCAAATAGTCATTTATTTATATGTTAATTAATTACATGTAATTTTAATGTTGCCTTTGTCTACTAAAGTATCCTACCCTGATATACGCTGTAAAAAGCAATTCCTTGATTTTACATTAAAAGTAGTAGGTAAACTTGTTCATTATTAACAGTGTTAGGGAAAGTTACTTTTGAAAGTAGTGCATTACAATACGAAGTTACTCTCCTAAAAAGTAACTAGTTGCGTTACTTATTTACTTTTTATGATAAGTACTGCGTTATGTTACTTTTGAGTTACTTTTTCTTACCAGGCTAAGGCTTGATCTCTTTCAGAACTTGCAGTTTGTTTTCATAGGAGCTCTGCAATTAACAACATACTGTGTAACCTACACCTTTATTTAACCTAAAAAATACATATAATAATAAAGCAGGATAATGTTATCTTCTGAGAAGAACCTGAGCCTAGAGCTCTACATGCCGTGTATAAAGTTTAAAGCAATGTATTTGCTCCTTTTGTTCTTTTTGTCTTATTACTAAAGTACAAACCATTTTCAAGTACATTTCCTTTTCTTCCCTGTGGTCAAAATAATAAATGCATTCTCTCATCTCAATTTGAATTCAGCAATTTACTTTTTTAAAGCTAATTCATTAAATAAAAAAGTTACTCACATTACATTTTTTAAAAAGTAACTCAAATATTTACTAGTTTAAGTAATTGTTACTTTACTCATCACTTTAAAAAGTAATATAACATAACTCACTTTACTTGTAATACGTCACCCCCAACACTGATTAAGTAAATAAACTATGTGCATAGTTATACAAATTAATTTGTCAATTAACAGTTAAAGTTCCATTTTACAATGGGTTTACTCACTTTAAAAAAAATAAAGTATAGTCAAATTGTCATTTTAGCTTGGCTTTTTACTGTATAGCAAAGATTCATGTTGTTCTATCGTTAGTAGTATAGTTAGTATCCCAACATCCTCTCAATAACAAAACAAGTAATACAACTAAAATTACAACAATGAGAAAACAGCAGTTGACAAAGCATTTGACAATAGTGATGTCAGATGTTAGTATTAAATATACTCAAGTATTAAAAGGTCTCAGTGTCATTTTTCTATTTAATTCACATTACATTTTTTACTATAAAGTAACTTTTGAATGTTTTTTTTTTTTTTTTTTTTTTTTTTTTTTTTACCTAAGGTCATCTGACATTTTTGGACAAAACAGCTAAAATTTTAGAATTCGTTTTTTAAATCATAAAGGCGAGCCTCACAACTACACCCAATAATTGTCGTCAATAGTAGATTGAAGGTGCCCAGAAAAAGTAATTTCAAACTCTAAACCAACTTTGTCTTGGTCTGATTTTGTTTGAAATGATGTACTAGTAGTCCACTCTACGATATTGCTTTAAATATATGTGGACCTTATCAATGGGGCCTTTGTCCTGCCAGTTGGTCATTTATCAAAATGTCAGGCAAACAAATAACTTATTGCGGCAATGTTATTGCAACTGTTATGGAGTACAATTAAGTAAAATGTCACTTTGCTTAAACAGGCCCACACCCCTTATTAGGGTTTGATTTAGTCTTTGCGGCACTTCACATTATTTTATACAGCTCAATGATACACTCCAGAAGGAAGTGTTGAAAGGTTGCCAACTCCATTATGTTTATGCAACATTAAGCACATTTTCACCCTTCAGGAATATACATTCACACAGCTTCCTGTATAATTCTACACATTAATCACTTTTATAAGTGAAGCATTAGAAATGTAGAATAAGGCATTTGTCGACATATTAAAAAAAAAAATTAAAATAAAGCAAAACACATGTGCAAATAGATTATATAACGCAATAAACTTTTTAAAATGGCTGAATGAAAAACAAGCACATATGAAATTCAATATAAAAGCAATCAGGTAAAACAGCTGCAGCAAAGCAAGCAGCTTCTCAGGGGGAAATACTTTCACAGTAGTAGCAGCTTTTAGTAGGGTCAAAACTAAGCCAAATAGCAACTAACTAGCTAACTAACTGACTAACTAACTGACTAACTAACTGACTAACTAACTAACTAACTGACTAACTAACTAACTAACTAACTAACTAAATAAATAAATAAATACATTAACCAAATCACAAAACTAATAACTGCTTTAACTCTTATTGTTGCCTTAAAACCCCTTTAAGTTTGGTCTTTGGTCCCAACACTGAGAATATTAGCTGAAAACAAAAAGCACGAGCTCCTTGTATTGTGTAAAAAATGTGTCAATTAATGGTGTTAATGTGCAGCTTATGTAGAAAAAAAAGTGTTTACAAATATAGAATAGGTATTTAAAATATCTCAAAGGCTTACAATTAGCCTACTCTATTTACTATTTGACACCAACATGTTTTGGTTTCACTTTATTTTACAAAATGATTGTACATTTAAGTATAAAGTAGGGCTGGGCGATACTGCAAAAAAATAAAATCATGATATAATATTTCGTATCATTCAGTATCGATAAGTATTGAATATTTTTAACAATATATTTAGGAAAATTATGGTTATTTTAAGCACTATTTTAATTTACCAACATCCCTGAGATAAATAGTTATAATAGTCAAAAATAAAAATATTTAAACAAAATATCAGATATTTTTAAATAAAATAAACTTAAGTGTCAAAGCGACTCTTAAACTTCATAAATAAAATGTTACAAAGTGTGTGCAATGATAAAGTGTAAACAATTAAAGCAAACTTTAAGGTGTGAAGAATAATAATAATATTAATAAAGTAAACCTTTAAACAAAATAAATGATAATAATCAAATCTGAGCTACGAGTAAAAGAACTAAACGTCATTTTTCAGATACATACTGCAACATTACAAATTGTAAAGTTGGATGACATTACTCCTCTGCTAAAAAAAAAAAAAAAAAAAAAAACTTTCAGATGGGGAGCTACTGGTTAAGATGCCCAAGAAAAGAAAAGAAACCAAGCCACTATAGTGACAGAATCCTTTTTTTTTTACAATCCCGACTTCTAATAGCCACCCCACTCATTTTCACATGTGTTGTTATTCTGACCTGAAGTGACAAGTGTGAACATGTGATTCCCTTGCTTTTGCTATTACAGGCCACCTTTAACTTTAGTTCTACTTACATGAATTGCAATGCGCTCATGGCATTTGGAAAGTTTAGATGTTTATCAAGTATGCGCGTCTGGAAAATGCATGCGGGTCAACATGTGCGTGCCACTCCTATATGCACGTTGTGTAAGTTGCCTCAGCAGCCACATTTTAATAAAACTATAGCGCTTAATACCAAAACTTCATACCAAATTTATTTTTATTTATTTGACAATGGTGTTCGCTCTATAAATACCAATACCGATTTTATCGCCCAGCTCTAGTAATATGAAGTAATATTAAAATTACTATGACGTATTATTAAAATTAATATCAATACCATAATGTACTTACAATTAAGTTGTGGCCAAGTTTAGGGTCATGGCATGTAATTACAATACGATTACAATTCCAATACATGCATATAGCCTAAAAAGAAGAATTCCTTAAAGAAGGAATGTGTTATAAATATATTTGTCAATGACAAATCCAGAGGACTAAGAATAAGAACAAGACTAAATAAATAAATAATTATATAAACAAACCCTTACAAAAAGTTCAATCAGATCAATGCTCATTAAAGATCAATGCTCATTAAAATGAATACACAAGCGACAGTGTTTACACCAGTGTTTTCATTTATTTATTTATTTATTTTTTACAATAGCATTTCAGAATGAAAAACAATCTTCGCACAGACTGGAGTTTGCACTGCATTTTTGTTCACACTGTACTAAAATGCATGATTTGTGACCAGTCACACTAGGCATGCACATATTTTGCTGGCATCTGTATATATGGCTATGTAATGGTCATATGACAATGGGTTGATGAATCAGAGAACAATGCACAATATACAGAAGACCAGTCAGTTAGCTGCAGCGCTGTTTTCAAAACTCTGCATTTCTGTCCATCTCTATTGAAACCGAAAGCCTATATAAAACAAAAATGCTAAATTGCTGTTAAACTTTCACTGGACCAAGACAACGGAGTAGAGTGGATGTCAGGCATAACCGTTGCAAAATGTATCTGATAAAAATGCAATAGTGTAATTGGCGCCTCAGGCAAGAAGAAAGTAAACAATGCCTTACATTGTTGTGTGTTGTAGTAAATAACTAGTCACATGCAGTTGTTGGATAAATTTAAATCCCTCAACTAAGTGTTAACAAATTGGCCCACTAAAAACATATTTATGTACAGGGGGAAATGAACAACATATGAAAGTGAATTATAAATATTAACAAAAAAGGCCTTTAATAGCTAAATGTTCTACATGAACTCACTTCCTTTCAAAAGTTAGCATTTCAGGCCCCCCCAAATGCAGCAGTTGTGTAAATCTAAACCATTTTTTGTTGAACACAGTATTGTTTAAAGCCACCCTCAACCTTGTTTGGTGAATGGCGAATAAGGTAAACAAAAGAAACCAAAGACACCACAGGTAAACGGTTTATACGTCCTTGTCATCACATCAGCGAGTCTCAAACTCAACTCCAACAATCTGACTTTAAAATGAGTTATTCACCAGCTGAGTGGAGTCTTTATTATGAACAGCTGCATAAACCATGATTTACTCAGTTGCCACAGCCAGCTTTGCTCCCATTCGGCTGTTAGCGAGTGTTAATTTGGGACCCTGGTTCTCGGTCACAGTCGTAGATTTTTGGATTCTTAGATATACACAGCTCCAGCTGTTATGTTACTGCTACTGGGTCACTTCTTAAGGTCATCCGTTCAGACGGAATTGTTTGCGGCTATTGAATTTACGGCCATTAGCGTGACCGTAAATAAATACAGGTGCTTTCCAAGGCTCTCGCAGTGACATCAGCGTCCTAGCCGTGAGATTGTGAAGCCAGAAATGCCCAGAGCGGCTCTGCGTGTGCACGGAGAGAAAAGAGAAGAAGGGAGAAAGAACTTGCTCCATAGTCACACAATTATTAAGAAGGCTGAATGGTTCTCATTAAGGCATCTGAGGCGCAGCTGGTCACAGATCCAGCAGGTCAGCTGTAGTTCAGCTGAAGGTCTTGTGATCAGGGGTTTGGCTGGAGCTGGCGGTGGAGGGGGGAATGACTGATGGCCATGGGGTGAATGCCAAAACTATAAATCGAACTGGGCTTGACCCACAGCCCCTATAAAGTTTATTTACATTTTCACATCGCGTCCACTTCTAAAACTTCTCTGTTTAGATGATTTGAAGCGACGTGAAGCAATGATCCGTCTGCTTCTTGTACGTGTAGGTGCTTAATACACATTTCTTTTTTATTTTATTGACTTGCCTATTCCTTTACATAACTCTAAAGCAAATTGAAAGGCACTTTTATATTTTGTGTGCTCTTTCTAATTGCATTGCTTGGTAAAGGGACAGTTCACACAAAAATTACAATTCTCGCATCATTTACTCCACCTTGATTTGTCCCAAACCAGTTGAAGTTTTAATTCTGTTGAACACAATAGAAGATATTTTGAAGAATGTCGGACATACAGTAGTGTAAAGTAACAAATTACAAACACTCAAATCTCTTAAAAAAATTATTCAAAGATGATTCCTTGGATTTACTCAAATTTTTTTTTTACTTTAAGTGGTTGTAAACAATTTATTTGTGTTGAATTTAAACAAACAAATTAAGTTGAACATTATTAAACTTAATTTGTTTGTTTTAAATCAACACAAATAAATGCAACACTTTTTTTGTTCATGCAACACTTTTTTCAGTGTAGTTTTACTTTAATTTGAGTACATTTTCAGTGATGCAATGGTACGTTTACTTACTTTCAATATGGAGCCACTACAATATTTGTTCATGTCTATGGTGATTGACTAGGCCCCGTTTACTATATGTTATAGTTTTAGAACGTTTTTTGCTATCGCTATTAATATTTGATATGGTTATGTACGGTGGCCGGGAAGTGCAAAACAACATTACAAAGTTTAAAACACTTTAACAAAGCTCGAGACAAATTTACATTTTGAAAAACATGTTTACCTATCATCAGACACAATTACATAGGAAAAACTATTTTACCAAGGACGAAACTAATTTACATTTTAGAAAACAAATTAACATGACGCAAAACACTTTTACAAATCCCAAAACAAATTTACAATTACAGATTTTCTACGGAAAGGGAATGTACCACACCCCGGAAGTGACGTAGAATGTACCACACACTGGTTGTTTTGTTGTTTCGCACTTCCCGGCCACCGTAGTTATGCCATATCAAATCCGCCCACACTAGCCCGGAGTTTTCGAGCTCCGAAAATGGAGACGTTTTGAAAAAGCTGAAGAGGCAGTTTTTGTTCTAAAACTTTGCTGCTCCATGTGAGTGTGGATTGGGGGAAAACTAAGACATCAGAAAACGAGATGTGGCTGCAGATATTCTGATTGGGACTTTTTCTGAATATTAAGTGCACAAAATCCAGTCTTGCATCCTTTCCTTATAAGTTCAGACTTCGCAAGTTTTTATGGAAAACAAACTACTGAGGACATGTCGGGTTAATCTTCAAAGGGAACAGTGTACTTTATAACTCCATTCGCACCGCCCCGCAGGCTGCATTGTTTCACTATATCAACAATAAAATGAAAACATGATATAAGGACCTGCCTATTTTCATTTTAATATTAACAACTTAACAGACGTCAAAAATGTTGAGCCGTCATGTAGCTACATATTTATATACGTCATTATATATGTGATAGTCATCTTCACTGTA
Source organism: Danio rerio (assembly GCF_052040795.2). Taxonomy (NCBI): domain Eukaryota; kingdom Metazoa; phylum Chordata; class Actinopteri; order Cypriniformes; family Danionidae; genus Danio; species Danio rerio. Next base: position 19,131,790 of record NC_141033.1, read on the forward strand.
TGCATATTTATAACAAAACGGAGCCTAAAATAACAGCCTGCTTTCACTTTAATTAAAAAATACAAAAGATACCCTCTCTTTTTCTAAATATCAGTTTTAATAATCAATCACAACCATTATAAAACTATAACATACAATAAGTTTATACAATATACGAAATAAAGGCAATCAATAAGTCAAATGTGCAGAATCAGTGTACATGGTTACATGAATTAATAAATTAACTTATATGCACTCAGCCAAAACACGTTACCTGAGAACAAAGTAATAGATTCGAAAGACCAAAGAGTCGTTAGATAGAGAAAAGATTAATTAAATATCACATTTAACAAATATAGTCAGATTAGATCCAGCGGTATATCCATAATGAACTGCCCAAGGTGGGAAGTGTGCTCAAAGCACTCGCATATGCTGCAGCGCATGCCAGAGTATGTGTATGGTCACATGATGTGCATTTTGAGCAGTATAGTGTGGACGGAGATCTTTTTTAGAAATGATATATGAATCGCCAGTATGGCCGTGGATCATTTCCGTTCTAAAACGCCGTTTTAAAACCAAAACGCATTAGTTTAAATGGGGCCTAAGTAGTCAGTCCCATGATTCTCTCCAATCAAATAATGCATAGAAAAATCACAACAACAAACTGACCCCAAGACACAGATGCTTTATAAATCAGAAAACATGTACAGTGTGGAAGAATTAAAGGTTAAATGTAATGCTTTCTTACATTAAATTATTCTCACAATTTACATATATAGTCCATCAATGGAAAATAATTCAAGAAAAAACGTGGCAATGACGTAAGCTATATTTATTCATTTGCAGGGTATAAGGCGCAATCATTTTCACAGTGTAATACTCACTACTCTTACTTTTAGGAGGAATACGTTTTACTCATACTTTGAATTTACAACAGATACTTTTACTCTACATGCACTACATTTTTTGCCAAGTAATGGTGCTTTTACTTGAATATGATTTGTCAATACTTTTTTCACCACTGTTGACATTCATACTAAAAGTTTTCCATTCTTCTACATATATCTTCTTTTGGGCTCTATAGAACAATAAAAAATCCTCAAACTGATTTGGAACAAGTCCAGAATTAGTAAACTGTATTTTTTTTTTTTTTTGTCAGAAGGTTGAACTATCCCTTTAAGCTGTCTAGAATCAGTGCAGTGAGGCATTTTTAAGGCCTTTTTAAGCTTTAATTTCAGTCTTAAATACAACCAAATGTTATTTATCCTAAGGTAAAAAAGTGAAATATCTTTCACAAGTAACATCTCAGCCTGTGTGTTCCCTTTAGCAGGGCTACGTTTGACTATTTATATTCCTCACCCCTTAATTATTCAAATAGAAAAGCACCTTCATTTGCTTACATTTTCATCTCTTTAGCTCACAATGGCCGTCTGTCGAGTCATAGCAGCACATTTAATCAGGGCCGCGCTCGTAAATTTGCAGGTAATGACAGAGAGCAAAATACCCATGAAGGTAAAAAGGAGCAGCTACCGCCAAGCGCGCTTTTTTTAGGAGGGTGTAAATAAATAAAGCTAACATCCCGCAGTTTGGCGCTCCAGCAGCCTCTGAGCGGATCTTTTTGATGTTGGCGCCTGTAGTGAAACCTTGTTTGGACAGCCATAGGGTGGAGCTGCCAGGCTTCCAGCACTGCCAGAGAACACAGGCTACTGCGGAGGAGCACACAGGGGTCCTCTCAAACCCTGCGAGGGCAGATTCTATCACCTTGGCAGGGAAAAGAGGCTCGGTATTATTAGACCCCATCAAGGAAACTCCGGCTGACAATAAATCCCAGAGTGCTCTCTGATGCGGACGCAGAGGAAGATATGAGGCGGAGTCCAACTATCTTCACAGGATCAAACACCGTCACTCAACAGGCTCTGCAGCTGTCTATAATATTATTAAGCTAAAAATATTCACTTAAATTGTAATTACGGTCAATGTTGATTAAGTGAATAGACATTATATTCATTTTATGAACTGGTTAAGTTGTTTCAGAAATGTTATATTACAATTAACCTAATAATACATTTTAAAAACAAATGCTAAAATGTACTATTACTTTAAATTTCAATTAATAATTTATTGGCTTCTTAAAATATCCAATACAAATTTCAATTTATAATTTGTCTACGTTAATAATAATAATAATAATAATAAAACAACAACAATAATAATAAAATGCATGTGTAATTATGAGAAATATTAATTAAATATAAAAAGTTTACAGTTGAATTATTAGCCCCCGTTGATTTTTTTTTTCTTTTTTTTCCCAAATGATGTTTAACAGAGCAAGGAAATTTCCACATTGTCAATACACTTTTTTTTCCTTTGGAGAAAGTCTCATTTGTTTTATTTCGGCTAGAATAAAAGCAGTTTTTAATTAATAATTTTATTTTATTTTTATTTTAAGGTCAAACTTAGTAGCCCCATATATTTTTTTCTCAATGGTCTACAGAATAAACCATCGTTAATACAATAACGTGCCTAATTACCCTAACCTGCCTAGTTAACCTAATTAACCTAGTTAAGCCTTTAAATGTCACTTTAAGCTGTATAGAAGTGTCTTGAAAAAAATCTAGTAAAATATTATTTACTTTCATCATGGCAAAGATAAAATAATTCAGTTATTAGAAATGAGTTATTAAAACTATTATGTTTAGAAACGTGTTGAAAAATCTTCTCTTCTCTGTTAAACAGAAATAGGGGGAAAATAAACAGGGGGGCTAATAATAATAATAATAATAATGATAATATTAATAATAATAATAATGAAATATACATGTTTAATTATAAGAAATATATATTAAAAATATATGTTTATACATTTTTATTAATATTTTTATCCTTCCTAAAAAATGCATGTTACACTGTTGAATAATTAGAAAATAATAATAATAACTTGTTAAAAAGAAAAAAATCAATAGTGAAAGACATTTAATAATCACCATTCATTTACAACTAAAAGTAATAATAATATTAATAATAATAATAATAATAATAATAATAATAATAATAATAATAATAATAATAATAATAATAATAATAATAATGATAATAATATAAAATATAATATATTTATAAAATATAAATGTTTAATTCTGAGAAATATACATTAAATATGTTCATAATTATATATATATATATATATATATATATATATATATATATATATATATGCTACACTGTTTAATAATCGTGAAATAGTAATAATAACTACTACTACTAATAATAATAATAATAATAATAATAATAATAATAATAATAAACACATTTAATTATGAGAAATATAAATAAAATATATACTATGCGTTTATTATTTTTAATAATATATACAGCAAGAAAAAAGCCTGGTTTGTGTGCCGGCAAGGTCAGTTGGCATTTCTGAGTTTGTATGTTCTCCCTGTGTTCGCTTCAGTTTCCCCCACAAGTCCAAAGACATGCACTATAGGTGAATTGGTTAAGGTGAATTGGGTAAGCTAAATTTTCCATAGTCCATGTGTGTGAATGAGTATGAATGTTTCCCAGTGATGGATTGTGGCTGGAAGGGCATCCGCTGTGTACAATATATGCAGGATAAGTTGCCGGTTCATTCTGCTGTGGCAGCCCCAGATTAATTAAGGGACTGAGCCCAAAAGAAAATGAATGAATGAATAATATTAATAATGAAATACACATGCTTAATTATGAGAAATAATAATGAAATACAAAAATGTTTATACATTTCTATAAATATCAAAGCTTCTCCTGTAATACAAAAGTATGTCATACTCCTGAATTATTTCAACTGAACTTGTAAGAGCAAAATGCTCCAAAATTGACAGCTAATAATCACTTTCCCTTGTGTAAATATACATTTTTAAACAAAAATCAAAAAAGGAAACAGGAAAAAAAAAAAAAGTTTACGGACATGTCAGCTACCCACGCATTTAGCTTCCCTAAAACACTATTTTGGATTTTAAGTACTTCTAGTTGCTACTGAAATCATGAGCGGGGGACAAAACCATGCCTTGAGTCTTTGCTGCAGTTATAAAATAAAACCATTATTTCATGAGTGGCCTGTCAAAAGCAGGGGAAGAGGGAAATCAAAACTCAGCATAAAATAATAATTCAGCTGTGTTCTGTGGTGAGAAGGCTGCGCGGCCTTGTGTGAGAAAGAGGAGAACATGCCTAAGTTATTACTGCAGGAAGGCAATCTGTCAAATCTGGGCTGTTTTGGCATGGCAAATACCACTGGTGAGATCAGAGAGCCACATTCTGCTTGCAATTACTGCTAAAGGACCTTGGATGCAGGCAGCCTGCTATCAATTATTTCCCTGGCCTCAGACACTTGGAGCTGTCAAACCGGTACTGTCTTCTGTTTTGTAACAGTACAGGAGAGGGTCCCGAACAGCCCCGTCTTTCAGGCATTTGAATAGTTTACGCTATTAAATGTGTTGTTAGAGACCTGCGCACCTCCCATTTATTCCGGCTGTCTCTTTTTCCCATTGTCTAACCACTTCAGAAAGCACATACTCTTAAAAAAAAAAATGCTGCCGAATTTGAACAAACCCAAGCATTGAGTTAAATGCATAAAAGATTTAAAACTACATTTTTAGCACAACAGTCGGGATTGTACATACAGCATTTTCAGAGTGTGGTGTCATCCACGGTCATGGCATCTATCTTTAAATGTGTGAATTTGCTGCAGAGAATGCCATAAATCCATTCAGTCTGCCCAATTGAAGAGGACAAACGGTCCTTCTGATATGCATGAGCACGTGGCAGCGCTTCACGCCGGCCTGCTTTAAATGATAATCGCACAGTCAATTATTGATCAGAGGGTATCAAATGGGTCCGACGGAGATCTGCATATGCGTCAATGAAGCATTTATCCGAACAAGTGCTGCTGTGTAACCCCGCATCCTTCTGGGATAAAAGGGAGCATGGGGAAATTAATCATTTTTCCACAGCGTGACAGCACTTTGGCCTGATGTGGATAACCCATCCCCTAGGGCAGACCTCTAGATCATCCAGGGCTGTTGCTTTGGCAAGAAATGGACAATTTTCCCCCCCGGTCCCCTGCCAAGTCCTGGGACCTTATGGCTGAAAATTGCATTCTTATGGTAAGCAAATGTGCAGTAAAGCAATAGTGGGGTTGCATGAATCTATCAGAGTGGAAGTTGGAAGAGGTCATTATTCAGACTCAGGAAAGGAAGACTCGTTTCGAGAATGACCCTGCAAGTCAAAACAGCTTGTCTGTTGAGACGTATGTAATGAACGCATGTCTACACATTAATACGGTTATAAAAGCGGCTAATGCAAAGCATAGGCTATAGATGCTCCTTTCTTTGGACTTTCTAAAGTCTCAAACTTTTCATGTGAAATGGTAAGGATTAAATGCAAATGTTCTTATGAGTAACTCTTTCATTTAAAATTACAAGTGAATCAAACCAAAAAAGATATGATGATATGTAATCCAAAGGTTATGACAACTGATGCAAAGGCCATTATTATTTATTATAACATAATACATGTTCATTTCAATTTTTATCTACATATAAAACATAATATTACTTAAACATTATTTTCATGACATTATTATTTATTATTAAAATTAATCTGTGAATTACCCATTTAAATAAATGGGAAATAACTGAATTTAATTAAATGATTTTGTTTTTGGCTATCCTCAGTTATAAATACAAATGTAATACTAACAAAACACAAAAAATATATAACTATTACTCTGAAAAGCATCCCAACAAAAGCAATACATTTTTATTTATTTACTTATTTATTTTTTTGGCATGTCAGTGTATTTCTTTCGGGTTCATTTTTAAATATATAGATAACATATATTGTATAAAGACATTCCAAATATCTAGAAATTGTTTAAAAAATAATATTTATTCCATTTAATGCTTCATATAATAATAGTAATAATAATACTACTAATAATGATGATGATTTCATACATTAATATATTTTATATATTAATAAATGAAACATTAATTTCGAATTATTGTGTGTTTTAAAGTGGTTTCATTTAAAGGAAATAACAGAATTCCACAGTTCAGCTAATTTTATTCTCACAAAACACCAAAAATATATAACTATAACCATGAAAATCTTCCAAACAAAAGTGATTAATTTTACTTGCATAAATATGCCATTATCTTTTTACAGATCAATTTCCTGCATTTGTTTCAGGGTCAGGCGGTGCGGTGGCACAGTGGTTATCACTGTCGCTTCACAGTAAGAAGGTCGCTGGTTCGAGCCTCGGCTGGGTCAGTTGGCATTTCTGTGTGGAGTGTGCATGTTCGCGTGGGTTTCCTCCGGGTGCTCCGTTTTCACCCACAAGCCCAAAGACATGCGTTATAGCAGGTAAACTCCCACTAATAGACTACGGCCAATTTAGCTTATTCAACTCACCTGTACCGTATGATGATGATAAGGATAATGTTGTTTATACATTTAATTTAGAATTTCTGTGTTTTGAAGTAGTTTGTTTTAGTAGAAGTAACAAATTCTACAGTTCAGCTAATTTCATCCTAACAAAACTCCCCAAAATATATAACTATAACCCTGAAAAGCTTCCAAACAAAAGTGATTCATTTTACTTGCATAAATATGCCATTATCTTTTTACACCTTTTCCTGTATTTGTTTCAGGGTCAAAACAGGCCTGAATATGTTACGAGGGTTAAGCGCTAATGACTATCATAAAACAGCTCTATTGAAATGTAATGCACTGCGCCGTGGGGGAAAAACTAATCTATCTAAAGTTTACAGATCAACTACAGAGAAAAGCTCTTAACAAATAAACCTAAACCCGTCACAAAACACACACCGCTTGTTTACTCCAATAGGATGTCATTTCCACGGAGTAAACATTGAATAATCTGCCTTTTCATCATCGCCATGGCAACATTAGCTTTTGTAAGATTGCAACCACATAACCAGGAAAAGAAATCTATCCAATTTAGTTTCTTCTCTTTCCACACCTGCATAGGGCAACTTTTGCCTGCTTGCATTTTCTCGTCTATTGAAGGCGTGGATTTTATTTTTGATAGAAAATTAAAGTTTGATTTTAAGCCGTGGGTTCCTTTATCTCTCCATCCCTCAATAGGTTTAGTCATGCACAGAGAAGGTGCTTAGACCTTCCCAAAGACTTTCCTGTGAAGCGCAGGCTGTCAGCGGCCTTTGTGTGGGGTTTACAGCTTAAACCCGTTGCCCTATACATTGGGTGACCCCTTTTTTCCCCAAACTCTAAAGTTTTCTCCAACATCAAACTCTGGATTATCTTTGATTTCCTCTCTCAGGTGAAAGGAGTTTTAACTCCCGAGCTGAGGATCTGACAGACAATGGGGAGGAGGGAAATGTTTAGTCACCACATTATCAGGAGCCACTTACCACTTGTCTGAAGTATTTTTCCTCCACATGCTAATTAACATCTCCTAGTATCTTGCACCCCTTTCCAGCCCATCCCTTCCCCCCCAAAACGCTCTTTTTGGCTTAAGGCCTCATCTTGCTTCGGGACAAGGACTGACATATCAAGGCAAAAGCCATTTGCATGCTAATTCAGATCAAAGGCAAACTCTCAGCCCACATTTGTCACCTTTTTTGTGAGGAATTTCACTTGTGCTAAATAAGCAGTATTGATAAGTTCTTATAAAATTTAATCGTTTTCCAATTAACTATTTAAAGGTGTCTCTTCAAGGAGGATTCCTCTGGCAGGTTATAAGTGGGCCGCTCTTTGTGATGATTCAGGGTTGTGAAAAAGTAAGAGGAAGATGGTGAAGATGGGAGAACATCAAAGCTCAGGCTATCTGACAGGGATCTTCTCAAGAACAGCACATAAGCCTGTAACAACATCCACATCTTCTCCACACCATTTAGCTGTCAGCAGAATATTAACAGAATTACAGTGAATCAGACCATAGCTGCATCCTAAACGTCGATGTTGATGTAAAGAGAAATAGCAGCATTATTTATTCATACATTTTCTTTTCGGCTTAGTCCCTTTATTAATCTGGGGTCACCACAGTGGAATGAATCGCCAACTTATCCAGCATATGTTTTACGCAGCAGATGTTCTTCCAGCTGCAGCCCATCACTGTGAAACACCAATACATTCTCCTTTACACACATACACTACAGACAATTTAGCTTACCCAATTCACCTGTACCGCTTGTTTTTGGACTTGTTGGGGAAACCGGAGCACCCGGAGGAAACCCACGGAAACGCGGGGAGAACATGCAAACTCCACACAAAAATGCCAACTGACACAGCCGAGGCTCAAAACAGCAACCTTCTTGCTTTGAAGCAACAGTGCTACCCACTGCACCACCGCATCACCCAGTAGCAACATTATTATATAGAATTTTTTTATTAAATAAATGCATAAATAAACATGCATGCATACAGACATGTTAGGGATGTCCAGACTCAGAATATGTGATTGGAAATTGAACCCAATCACAGGGTTTCAAACTCGTTCAGAATCAGACAATACCTCCCGATCAGGACTTGAATATATATGTATATTATAAAAGTTGAGGTGCTATTTGTTTTTAAATTAGTTTTTTTTTTATTTGCTGTTTCACTAAAGTTTAAAAGTAAAGAATTTATGTTATTTATTACTTGATTTTTTAACTACCTCATAGAAGGGTGAAAGTTAAGGTGAATTAAATAAACAAATAAGGAACAACCTGCATCTGTTTCATCGCTCTTCTTTATTTATTTATTTTTTATTGTATTATAGAAGTATTGGATTGGGTTTTGGTATTGGTAGATACTCAAAATCAAATGACTCAGAGGCAAAAAAAAAAACTGGTCGGAACTGCCCTAATACAAGTATACACATTTCAAACATATAATCCCAAATTATTTTACAAATTAAATTTAATATTTTTATTTGTTTGTTTTAGGGCTGCACAATATATAATTTCAGCACTAATATTGCAATGCGCAAATCTGTAATAGACACATCGCAGGACCTGCAATGTCAAGTATTATAATTAACCAGGAAACAGTTCAGAGCACATGATGTGATTGCAAGGTTTAACCCTAATACAACGGTTTGAAAGATTTTTGATGTGGCTGTGAATTCAAGTGAATTTAAACTACTTTTGGCACAAGAAACAATCAAGTCTGCCACCATACCAAAGAATGAATGTGTTTATTTATGCAATGAAGACTTCATGCAGGATTATTTTACATTTGATTATTGAATTTATGTACCTCAATACACCTACAAAAACGATAAAGCACTTTTTATTTATTTCCATTGTTTTCATCCATTCTTTAATTTGTTTTTGGGTAATTTTATGCAGATGAACTCACCTACAAAATTCCAATCGAGGGAAAATGATGAGGGTAAAAATAATCTAATATCTGGTTCTGTAACAGAACAACTTTCTCTTTCATTCTGAAAAACATCTTCACACTTTAGTGAAAACACTGATGCACCATGTAATCTGCGTAGCACTCCTTGAAGCAAGAGGAACAAATCATCCGATCCACGTGGTTTGGCTTATTAATTTTTTTTGCGTATAGACGTCTGCGACAGTAGTTTTTCACGGTCCTGATGGTTCATGTGCATAATATTCATTAATCTGTTAGTGTAAATAAACATCTTTTCTCAGTAAAAGCACAGTTTGTCTGGCGCACTTCACCAATGTCATTTTACTCTGCCGCCCCACTTCTTGCTCGCCGCTTATGAGCAGGTAAAGTGAGATTGCGGCTGTAAACAGTGCCCCTCTGTTCAACATGTATCAGTTTGAATAGTCACATATTTGAATCGATTTTCAACCGACTCACGGTGAATCGTTACATCCCTAAACGCAATATAAATCACAGAAAATAATAATAATAATATTGTTGTTGTTGTTGTATTATTATTATTATTGATTTACTTTGCATTTCTGTGTTTGTATAGTGGATTCATTTATTAGTAAATTATTTTTCTTTATTATTATTAGCATTAGCAGTAGTAGTAGTAGCAGTAGTAGAATTATTAGTATTGTTATGCAAACACTTTTTAAAAGTATGTATAAACACATTAAAAATATATACATATATATATATATATATATATATATATATATATATATATATATATATATATATATATATATATATATATTTTTTTTTTTTTTTTTACATTTATTGGTTTAATTTAATAATAACTTTGTATGTATATATGGTTACGTTGAATTAACTGTACACACACAACATATCGATACATTATCAAGTAACTAATAAAAACAAGTTCATAAATCATTCATTAACAACGACATAAATAATAATAGAAATGTGTAGTAGTATATGTAGTATCGGTAAAAATGACTATTCCGTTTAATAATCAGAGTGAGCCACGTTCATATTAATAACCTATTCTTTTCACAAATGAAACTCTAGTGCTTCCAGGCAGACCTCATAACGCGTAACATTATACTATCAAATCTACTTCTCAGCGAGTTTGTCACATATCATTTGACAAGTGTGGCGCTTTGCTAAAACCCAGCGACACTAAAAAACTTTAACTGTTTCCAGGGGAATGTGCCACGCACGGTTCATATGCGGCAGATCACAGAAAACGGCCAGCACAGCTCGCCTGCTCCCATCAATCAAGCCGCAAATGGCTCTTCAGACACTCCCACAATTCATTTTCCAGGGCGCCTTACGTGACCACCATCTTGAAAATAACACGAGCGGGGGAAAAAAATAAGGAGAGAGCAGAGGGCTTTAAAAATCACTGCCAAATGTTCTCTTTTAACAACAGGCTCAAAGCACATCATCGGATAAGAAGCCTTCGCGTATCCCAGGTGGACTTTCTTTTCACCATTGCTCTTATTTGAAATTTTTACATGTGCAGTTCACTCTCTTGCCTTATTTGATGCGCCCCACACAAACATGCGCAGGGCCTGAATCAGATTTACAGCAACTGTCAAAGTCAGGGATGACAGACAAATTCATCTTCTCTTCATGAGTTTACATCCCAGGCATCTGCGGCGCTGATCTGGCCTTAACAAGCGCCAGGTCTCGACGAGCTGTCTTTTAAACTTGATGTTTTCATGGCTGGAGATGAATTGCCCTGTCATGACAATCTATTTATACAGCAGTTAGAGGGTGGGGCTTTGGTTCCAGGACAGCAGGATTTCATGGGCTGAGGTCCCCTTGAAGCATCTGTTAAAATCTGCCTCTGTCAACCCCTGTGTCTGCTCTGGATCCATAGAGCCGCGTTTCCAATGTCGGGCCTTAAGCGAGTGTGCAAGCGTGTGCCAAGGACAGTTGTGTTTCCACTGTCACTTTCAGGGCCTCCTTGGGGCCAACGGGCACGTTTTTTTGGACCGTCCAATATATTGTGCTAAAGAGTGCCAATGGAGGCTTGAAGAGACATTTGGCAGAGTTTACTTGAGTCAGGAGATTATCCACTTGAACTTCGACAGATCATATATGATTGTAACTGTATTTATTTGGTTTCAAGTTTTACTGTGGTTGATTTTACTTCTGTATTCACATACATCACTTAAACATAAAATGATATAATGTACGAATGAAGTCAAAATTATTAGGCATCCTGCGAATGTGTTTTAAACATTTCCCAAACGATGTTTAACAGAGCAAAGAAGTTTTCACAGCATTTCCAATAATATTTTTCTTCTTCTAAAAAAAGTCTTGTTTAATTTATTTTGGCTAGATTAAAAGCAGTTTTTTTTATTTTTTTTAAACCATTTTAAGGTCATATTATTAGCCCCCTTAAGCAATATTTTTTGATTGCCTATAGAACAAACTATTATAATACAATCAGGGTTTCTGCAGATTTCATCAATCTGTCAAAATTAAGACTTTTTAAAACTGTTTTAGGACCATTAAGAATTAAGTTTTAGACTTATATTTAAAGGCTTTTTCTAATGGCCCAGTCCGGTCATGGGTAATAGTTTTCTTTACCTGGTTAGGGAATTTAAATTGGGGGTTTTGCTGTAAAAATGTAAAAACAGCTTTTTTTTATTTATGTACAACTTTTATTTATATTTAAAAAAAAGAATTATTGAGATCTATTGTTGGTCATTGGATGGATGTCGGTCCAATTAAGTAGCTTTACTTGGATAAAGCAAAATTTAGACCTGATTAAAATGATTTAAGAATTAAAACACTATATTGTAGTGAATTTAAGACTTTTAAAATTTTGATTGAAATTTTTTTGACTTTATTTTTGGCCTTTGTAAGTGAATACGACAGTATTTCAGAAAGGAAGCAAAGTGGGAGAGAGAAAGGGGGTAAGGATGGAAAATGTCCTCGAGCCGGGATTGGAACTCAGGACGCATATGCCAGCGCACTAAGCATTATGCCATTGCGGCGACAAAATTTAGGCCTTTTAATACTTTAAGACATAGCAGACACTCTTTACAATGCCTAATTACTTCAACTTGCCTACTTAACCTAGTTAAGAATTTAAATTGCACTATAAGCTAAACACTGGTATCTACTAGTAAAACTATCTAGTAGAATATTATGTACTGTCATCATGGCAAAAATAAAATAAATCAGTCAGAAATGGGTCATTAAAACTATTATGTGTAGTAAGATGTTGAAAAAAAATCTTTCTGCTAAACAGAAATTGGGGCAAAATATAGAGGGGGCTAAAAATTTTGACTTCAACTGTTTTCCTTTATCTAAAATACTAACATTATATATATATATATATATATATATATATATACATATATATATATATATATATATATATATATATATATATATATATATATATATATATATATATATATATATATATATATATATATATATATATATATATAAAACATTGTTAAAATCTCCACATATCATGTACTTTTGTGGAAAATGTCCACAAATGAAAACTCATTTTAATAAAAAAAATGTATGCAAACAAACAATGGTGGATTCACACAAAAAGCTAAATTAAGTATTAAAGCAAATAGATTACCTACTTTAAAAATGGAAAAGTGCAAATATAGGTGAATTTTCACAAATGAAATGGAATGAGCAACAAGTCTGCCAGAAATGCACACTTCCCTCACTCACGTCTTCTTTAATTGAGCAAATTTTCCTAATGAGAATGACACCATTGAGCCGAATGCCATGTTTGCATTGACTTTGCATGTAATCTACTCATGCAAATACTTAATTTTGCTTTTGGTGTGAGAACCCAGCATTATTTAATTGAAGAGGAAAATTCAAGGAGAAAAACATCTTGCAAGTAAACGACAATACAAGTATTTATCAGTATTTCTAAACATAAAAGCCTAAATGGAGTGTATCCCTGGTTGCAAATAAAGGAAAATCAGTGTTTTCTTTTTTGTGTGTGAAAAATACTAAGGAGCAGTACTGACACAAATTATGAAATTATCTTTTATTCATAAATTATTTGTCTTATGTTGACACTGGAGTCTAAAATAAGTTTGTTTCTAATGCATTTGTTTTGCTCGCAGTGACTTGACAGTAGAAACCCAGCTCGGTCTTCGGATCACAAGCAGGCCGCAGTGCACTTGCATTCATCAACAAAAGACCAAAAAGGAGAGCAGTGGAACTTGATTGTTGCAATTAGGCAAAATGTATTTGCTTGGTGTGCATGGTTAGGGAAATGTGTGAGCACATCTATCACCAAAGCAGAGTCTCGCTCAATGCGGACCAGTGGATTACTCCCTAACATCCAACTCAAACAAAGCATGCAGGCACCAGGCAGGAAGCTTGTACTTGCTAAATGAGCCTTAATGGTAACACAGGTTATATATATTTATATTAGCTTTGAATGGCTATTACTATATCACTTAGACAAAAAGATTTGAAGAAAAGCTATTACCGAGTCTCACTGGTAGGTAAAATAGCAAATTTGCTTAAAAAAACAATGCCATAGTGACAGCACAATAAGGTATTTAGTATAATAATAAAACTAAAATAATTCATTTGAATTAACTTGATTATAACTTATGTATTTGTTTTATTTAAATACACCATTTTTATGATAAACAAATAAAAAAAGAAAGTATTGGACTTTAATCACATAGAGAGTTGGAGAAAAGTTATTATCCAGGTTTATTGGCAGGTAAAACAGCAGATTGCCAACAAAAGCAATAATAGTGAAAAAGCTTAATAAAGGATTTTATTATATGCAAAGATATTTTGATTTTAAGTCACTTATTTATTTATTCATTTGATTTAAAAAACAGATATTCAGGTTAATGTCTGGGCTGTGGTCATATAATTATATAAAATCCATTTATACATTTTTATACATTTAAAATTCTCTCTCTCTCTTTCAAAATAACACATGCAAACAAAAAACTCTAAAACAATTCAGGTGCTTTTTTAAATTAACTTGTAATGATTGCTATTTTTATATATTTTTTAATAAATTGTGCCATAAAGGACATGCAAAAACAGCTAAATATTTAGCTATAAACTCGACTGACTGGCTGCTCCAAAGTACAGTTTCACAATGGAATCAAACTCCTTTCCACAAATTTAATTAAATATTTTTTTTATGCATGCAATTAATTTTTCAAGATTCACTTTCATTCAGCAACAACTTTCGTTTTTTTTTTTCCCCGGACAGCATAAATGTGTGATCAGTGATGATGATAATGACTATGATGGGTGTATGTGTCTCCAGGAGTTCACTGTGTGTGTGCGGACACTCGGAGAAGATGTTTGTCTGTGGTCGATTCGATGGATGCAGAGAAGTGTCAAACAGCTGAGTGTGTATGGCTTATCTTGTCAGAAAATGCAGCTAAAAGTCCTACACAATGGTAATAGTTTGATAATGACATTTACCTGTTTTTACTGCACTTCAATACCGCGACTGAAATTGGAAAACCCAACATGTCTTAATTCGATTAGTGTTAACAACGATTATGAATTTAAGCATATCTAAAGTGCTATTCCATCGTATGTTATGAGCTGTGGTTAATGCATGTGGTTGCAGTTGCAGCCTCTGTTTTTGGACAAGGCAAGTCTTGAAAAATAATAATATATTGGTTACACTCACCTGCCCCAAACGAGTGACGCGCAACAGGCCAGACTCTCAGGCGTTTGCAAAGCACTTGATGTGCAGTTCTAATCCAATCCTGCCTTCAATCTTCAGTGCTAAATTCTATCTCAAGCTCTATCATAACACTCACAAGACTACATTTTACCTCGATGAGAAATATATATATATATATATATATATGAAGAGCTTAAATGCAAAAACCTCTAAATGCCATCTGAAATGTTCTCCTAAAATGACCATTTTTGTCAGCCTCCTATGTTTATGTTCAGTTATTTCACTTTAAAGCATTGTAAATAACTTCTTTGTCACTATAGAAGTAAAATTACTGAGCCTACACACAGAAGTCGCATCATGGAAGTGCAGCTGACAAATCTGCAGCAACTGCGTGATGCTATCAAGTCAACATGGACCAACATTTCTGAGGAATATTTCCAGTACCTTTTTGAATCTATGTTACAAAGGATTATAGCAGTTCTGAAGGCAAAAGAGGGTCCAAACCGGTTCTAGTAAGGTGTACCTAATAAAGTGGCAAGTTACACCGTGTGTGTGTGTGTATACTATATACACAATTTAAAAATATATTTTAAAAATTAGGCCTTGGTTTGGTATTCTATACATCCGTTTATTCATAAAAAAAAGTATTTATTTTTAGATTAATGCTAATTTAAAAATCCAATATGTGATGCCATATGTGTCATACACATTATGCATATTAATCTTTTTACACTGTTTAATCAAGCCCTTATTGACATGCTATTGAATGGTACACATTATGTGAATACAATGCTTTTAATGAATGAATGAAACCAGTTTGAAAGCTAACCTGAAGACATGTTATAGAAATGAATTAAACACTTAGAATATTGAAACTATTTGATTTCAGTGACCAATGCTGAAATAATATCTTTGCAGTATATATGACTCGCCACCATATGACCTACAAAGGGTTTAGCCAAAAAAATAAAAAATAAAATAAAACAATCTCTGACAAAATAAAACATTTCGTTTTTTTTTTTCAAAAGCTAAAAGCCCCCTTCACATGCTCAGGTTTTCTAAAATTGTCATTGCGTCAGCCCGGCTGCGTCCTTGTCAACCCTTAAAATTTAAAATTCACAATTGAGAAACACTGATCTGCCTGGAGTCGCGAAAATGACAGCCAAAGCGCTCATGAATGCAGCCAGCCTCGCGACGGCAGATGAAACTGACTTCATGACTTTGCCATGGAGGGAGTTTGCGCTGTAATTCATCTTAAAATGGATTGCTCTGTCACCTCCACTAACACTTACTGAGAGCACCCATCAATACTTTTTGTCAAAAGCTGCACACTAGGTAAGATGTGCCATCAATCACTATTTACATAAAACGCAAAAAGCCTCTCCGTAGGCAAGTCTGCTAGAGGTTGATTTTACCTGGAAAGCTTTTCTAAGGACAGAGGTCAGAATGAGCAAATAGAGAAATCTTGTCAAACACGTCAGTCAAACAAGAGAAAGAGGAGAAAAAAAACTACTACTGTCGATTTACTTCCTAAGGCGTGCCAAAAGATTTTCATCAAGCATACAAAAACAAACCTTCTCAAGCTATTCTTATTCATCCAGTGTTTATCGTGACATGTCACAGTGTTTAAAACGAAGCTGAAAAACGGAACCATGCTTGAATGAAACAAAGAAAATGACATATTAACAAATGTCAGAACTGTACACCGATTGTGATTAGTTCACTCACAAAGACTTCATGAGCATCTGTGCAGTTTCAACACAAACTCCCCTTAGGGAAAGCAACAAGACTTAATGTTAAAGATAGCCATGAACGAAGGATGAAAGATGGCTCCCCTAGTCCTCTCAGCCAGGCCCTTCCTCGCAATGTTTGGACAAGTGCAGAAAGTTGGGAGAAATAAATATTTCAGCTCTCGGCAGGCTCTCGAAGCAATTCAGATTTGTCTGTAAATAAGCCTTATTTGATATAAAACACACATGCTGGCCTTAACTCGCAGTGGAGCGCTTCAGATGTTTGTCACACCGGATGTGTGCTTTAACGCCATGTATGACTGATGAGTGATTTACCAGCGCTTGTTGAATGTCTTACCGTCCCACACCAATCTCATGACACCACACAAAGCCATTGGAGACACACCGCTTTGCCACGCTTCACTATAAACAGTTTGGACAAATATTGAGAGCATTCATTAATTTATAAGGATGTCTGTGTAGTTTTTGGACCCAGGCCTTGGCTTATTTGATCCAGCGTCACGCAAAGCTTTCTATTAGATTTGAGTTTATCATCGGATGCGCGTAGAAAACACTTGCTAAGTCAAAATGACGCAGTTGGAAATGCCGCAACAAATGTGTTGCAAAAGAAAAACGCCTTCGCATTTATACACAAACAATTCTCTGTCTGTTTAACGCACACACACACACACACACACACACACACACACACACACACACACACACATCGAATTCAATTTGGAAACCATCATCTAGCTGCAGAGAGGCGGACAGGAAAGTCATATTGGTATAATGCTCATATTATCAATCATCTTGACGTTTTATTGGCTTTATCACTGTACATGCCATTAAAATGATGTCTGGCTCAGACTGTCAGGGGCAAACATTAAACAGACCAGGATTAAAATGCACATCTCGAACAAGTCTCCCTCTCCCTCCTAAATGACTTCCCAGTCAACAGCACGAGCCGCTTTAGCCTTTGAGAAATGCACCAGGTGCTATAAGTCAACACTTTCGGTGGCAGGACGATAGCGTCAGATTTACAGAGATGCAAAATCACTCCTGGATTCATCTATTGCTGCATTAAAAAAAAAAAAAGTTGACAGTGAGTAAAGGGGAGAGTTATGAACTACTGGATCTCCTTTAACGTGTGAGCTCCTCATCAAAAGCCAATGGCCAGCTCTTCAGGCAACAGACTGATATGCTAATAATGACGCTCATAAGAAAACATTAATATTACCACTTGCACCATTAAAAGTCATTTTGGTGGTACGCAGAACTGTGAGGAAAGTAAATATCCATAATTCAATGGATCCTGACAGTTAAAAGCTTGTAAATGGATGTTAAAATGCTAGCGCTGTAGTCAAGCTGGCAAATACACTATAAAACTGAATAATTCTCCTATGCAAGCAGAGGTGC
Source organism: Danio rerio (assembly GCF_052040795.2). Classification (NCBI taxonomy): domain Eukaryota; kingdom Metazoa; phylum Chordata; class Actinopteri; order Cypriniformes; family Danionidae; genus Danio; species Danio rerio. The sequence continues at coordinate 19,149,967 of NC_141033.1, forward strand.
TGCTACTTTAATCAGAGGTGGGGTTCAAAACACAGATGCAGAGCAATGGAAAAAAAGGAAAAAAGATATTAAACATTTTTCGAATTAAAACATTAGTTATGAATTACTACATTGGTTTGATTTGCAAACTTGTTCCTGGAGGGTCAGTGTCCTGTAGAATTTTGCTACAACAGTAATCAAACACACCTGAACATGCTTATCATTGTTTTCAAGATCACTTGGAAGCTAAGAACAGGTGTGTTTTGATTAGGGTTGGAGCTAAACTCTGCGGGACAACGTAGGACTACCCTTGTGTTTAGTACACTAGGTTAGGGGCGAGCGCCACCCCTTGTATTTTTGGATAGAGTAGGATAGTTAGGATACTCTGAAGACCTCTTCGTGTGTTTATTAATTTAGCTTTCATGTATTTAGTTAGTTAGATGTTTCTGTGGAATTAGACATTGTTTGGGTTTTGATTTTTATTGAAAAATAAAGTAATATATGCTAAACAAACTGGTAAAAGCTCAAGCTTCGTCAATAAAAGTAATGAATTGTTAATGTATTATTCTAAAAGTGAATGATACAATTTTTTGTGTGTAATATTTTAATATTATGACCTAATGATCTGATTTCTTTTCTTAATTGAAGACTGTGTTAGTATTTTTCAAATGAACTGACACAATGTTTAAAAAACATAACTGGAAGTGAAAAAAAAGCATCATTTCAAAATTGTAGCAAAAAAATACAATTTACAAAGTCTAAAATCCTAAAGGTAATATCAATTCCTTTTTAAAACTTTTTAAAGACCTTCTAAGAATATTTTAAGACCTCATCGCCACTTCAAGTTCTAATTAGTATGAAATCTTTAACTTAATAAACAGTTGTTAATAAACAGTTGTAGTTAAATTAATCAATGGAGCACAACCATGTAATAGAACACAGATATAAGCTTGGAAAAAACAAAGCTTGAAGTAATAGATTATGCCGTTGTTTTTAGCGACTGTTTAAACTTGTCTTTCCCCAACCAGGATGTAAACTTACATTTTCCCATTTTGCTGTTTGTTTCACTCTATGGTTTCGCTACGTTGTCACAAACTACATGACATCACCCGGACGGAGGAGATTGGCCAGGCGTGTCCTGGCCCATTTAACTATTTTTTTTTTGTTGTTTTATTCCTTTTCCTTGATTGTTGTTAATTTTGAATTGATCAATGAAAATAAAAAAAAAGACGTGCCCACACCCTGAAGAAATTACTTTAAATAAAATGTAAATGAAAATTCCATCAATTCCATTTTTTTTTTCTAAGTCTTTTAGTCGAGGCAAATCTTTATTTCTGCACAATGATTGGGTCAAAATGACTCAAACAGTGGGAACCAAAGTCACCCGTGTTTCTAAAAATGCAAAACAGCAAAGAGTTTGAAACAGCCATCATGCATCATGCAGTACTTTTTGGTGCCTCTAGCTGTGCAGAACTTCCACACTTGGACTTTAAAATGAAGAGCAGATGAAATGGAGCCATTAAAATAATCTGATTACACATCTAAATCTCACACATCTGCTTTGAAAAACAAGATATTAATCTGAAAGCCAACGAGCTGCACTTCTACCAAATTCATTCTATAAATAGTGAGGCCCATTTTGTCTCCTCACTCTCCATCCCAGTGCAAAGCAGTCGCCCCAGGCAACTCATCAATACTGCACTGCTGCACAAAAGATGCCCAGTTCATCTTACTTGTAATCTGGTGAAAATCTCCTTTTGTGCAAGAGCACTTCACATGCAGTCATGAAATATGTTATTGTGTCTCTCCTCGTCCCTGGCGAACAATGTTGTCCTTTCTGTTGCTGAGCGAAGCCTGAAGACACCCTTCACACGCACTCAATGGAACCCAGTCACTAAACATTAAGCATCACAGCTTTGGACCATATTAAAATAATTATGACATCACTCTTCTGGCATATTTCTATGCAAAGGGGACGAGTGCATATTTTTGCCTGCAGTTGAATGAGGAGGAAGAGGCCCAGCTGAACAAACTCAAAGTCCTGTTTAATATCCAAAGCTCTTCTAGTTTCGGTTAAATATAAAATGATCTATGGGCCGCAGTGCTCTTGATGGAGAGCCTTGCTGAGTTGCATCATTCCCCTTAATTCCATTCATGAGCCTTTCCCCATCGCTTTTTTTGGCCGTTTGTCACATTTCTCCATTATTCATTGTGTTGGGTGAAAGATGGATTCACTAGGATAATGCATCAGTTCCAGCTTTCCACTCTAAAGAGGCTAGCACATAATAATGAGAACGAACAAGGGCAGGCCACCATATTTATCTTCATACTGAAACAAAAGAGCAGTATTTAGATGTGAATGCATAAGGAAACCTATATATTGATCCAAGAGCAAGAGTATGAGTAAATGGCTTAAGCGTGATTCTTGTTTGAAACTAAAGCTTTGAAATTACATCCTTTCAGATTTTTATTTGCCTCCAACCATTGTTGACATGATGCTAAAATGTCTGTAGTTCATAAAAATGAAGTTCACTTTCAAAAGATTCTGAAAAACTATTTCAAAGCTGAAGCAATCTATCATATTAACACAATTTTTTTTTCAAAATTAACATTTGCATTAAGATACAACAACTAACAAGCTGCCTCACAACTAGTGTTGCTTTCTTCAATGAAAACTTTGACTAAATAGCTTAATCAACAAACCTAATGTATAACATTGTGACAAAAACAAAAAGAGATGCGACAAAACTGCGGTTTCTTAGACAAAAAGGTCTTGTCACTTAACAGGAACAATGTACAATATAGAATATAAAGTCATGGTGCAGTTGAAAAATAAGTACTATTGTGTATGACCCCATGAGCTTGTAGGACTGCATCCATACATCTCTGCAATGACTCAAACAACTCATTAATAAAGTCATCTGGAATAGCAAAAAAAAGCGTTCTTGCAGGACATGCTAAGCATGGGTTCATCTTCAATGCCTCCATCTTCATCCTACCCCAGACATGCTCAATAATCTGGTGACTGGGCTGGCCAATCCTGGAACACCTTGACGTTCTTTGCTTTCAGGAACTTTGAAGGCTGAAATATGAGAAGGAGCGCTATCCTGCTAAAGAATTTGCTCTCTCCTGTGATTTGTATTTAATAGGAAGCACAAATGTCTTAATACCTCAGGCTGTTGATGTTGCCATTCACTCTTCAGATCTCTCGCATGCCCCTATACTGAATGTAACCCCAAACCATGATTTTTACTTCACCAACTTTACTGATTTCTGTGATAATCTTGGGTCCCCAAGGATTTCAATAGGTCTTCTGCAGTATTTGTGATGATTGGGGTGCAGTTCAACAGATGATTCATCGGAAAAATCTACCTTCTGCCACTTTTCCAAATGATCAACTAGAAATCAAGTTTTTCAAGGATTATTTGTTGCTCTTACAGCTGGGATCAATGACTTTTGTCAGGTTTAAAAAATAAAAACTATGTTAAAATGTCTGAAATTAAAATGTTATAACATTATGTTATAGATGAAACTAAATGTTATTACAAAAACACTAGTTAGTTTTGTTTAGTCGTGTTATTATTATTTAGCAGTAAGGTCACACTGCTTAGATGCAGGCAATGCCACTTCCTCTAACCACACTCGAGGCATTATTTAGAAGAAGACAACAAACAGACAAACACAGAGAAAGCTAAGGAAAGATTGCTGGCCAGCCAGGTTTCATTGGGACAAAAGGAAGCAACATTTGGAAAACTTTCATTACAATTAAGAAAACAGAATGTGTTATGATTAAAGGTTCAGGACACCCTGGAGAACTTTTTTTTTTAATTAACAGATTTGTGTGTGTTGAGCATCAGTTAAGACAATGTTAGCACCTGTCAGCTTTAATTGTGGGGAAAACTGGATAATTTTGAGCTTTTGTCAGCTAATTTCAGCTTCCGGGTTTAAAATGATTTTTGGGGCGGGATCAAAATCGGTGACGTAGCGCAGAACTGCAAATGCAATGATGACGCGTCGGTTTCTCATTATTATTCATAGCAGAGTTTCTTATCCTATGAGAAGAGCCGGCTGCTTAATTATTCATGAGACCTGCCAGAGTCAAGCCTGAGCTGTGAGACACGTCACGGACCCACGGCACAGGCACACAGTATTTAGCCGTTCATGAAGGCTCACATGCGTTTGTTTCCATGATCCACGGGGTTTGTTGCATGTTTTCCCCCGCGATCTTGTCAGGGACGATCATACAGCAAAGCTGTGTGTGCTGCTAGCATTTTTGTCGGGAGAGCAACACGAGAATTAGAGAATGCCGGATGCTGTCTTTTATCAGGAGTTCGTTCACATTCAAACACATCACTGTGCTGCTGTGTTTGCCTAAATCCTCCAGATTACCAGCAGGGCTAATGGTTAAAATAGACAGGTCAGGAGACCTGCTGCACTGAGTCTGCTGGATACGGGGATTGAGGGAGAAGTCCTCATTTATAGGGTTTACATGAACACATTTATCTTTACAATGATATAAATTGTGGTTATGTGTATATGAAATTACGAATAACAAATGTAGCAGGGCATTAAATCACTGTTCATTTCTTTCCATTTTAACTTTGTAAACTATAAACTCATGCGTCTCCTCACGGTTTGTCTCATTTTGTGAGCTAGCTTTGTTCGCTCACGTTCTCCCCTGCTGGCCACGCCCACTCCTGCCCGATGCTCGCGGAGCTCCACGCCTAATAATCATGCATCTTTTGAAAAAATCTTAAAGTAGACTTTAACCGAAAGTGGGGGGTGTCATGGCCCTTTAAAGATGGAGAGAAATGCAGCCACAAAAATTGAAGAAGAAAAAAACACCACTGCTTAAAAGATATTTAAAAACATTCAATAAAGAAATAAATGTCAAGACATGTAACTAATGTTAAACTTAACTAAAACCAGACTAGACTAAAAAGAGTATGAAGGTAACTAAAACTAATAAAAACTAAAATATCAGCTTCACACAAAGACTAGAACAGAAAATTAAAACAGGCCACCAAAAACAACACTAATCACAATTAGTTTAAT
>NC_141033.1:19772500-19817500 GCF_052040795.2 Danio rerio
CTGCTTGCATCTAAAAAAGGGGAAGTAGAGTGTAGTGCGCATGCAGTTGTTCCTCTTAGCGAGTCATTTCTCTTCTTTGAACTGACCTCAATGATTCAGACACAGGTGTGAGTGTCCCATCGCCCCGATCCACCACGCGGAAGAAATTGAGCTGGTCTCCCTCGCGGTACACCAGGAAGGTGACCTGTTTATTAGGCAGAGATTTTTCCCACATCTCCTCTCTCCCGGCATCAAGGCAGTCGCTGATATCCCGCACAGAGTCATCTGTCACTGTCACTGCAGGTAACCAGAAGAAGCAGGATGCAGGTCACGCTAATCGATAGCAGACTGTTAACTAACTGTGCGCTTGCAATGATAATGAGCAGTGCTTCTTTTTCTTTTCTTGACCTCAAAAACATTGCACAACAGCACATAGGAAGGATCAGAAAGTTGCAGCAAAGCCAGCATGCACTGCAGAACTCTGGTTAAGACTTTCAATAGGCAGTTTAAAGCGTGCTCAGTGGTTTACCCTCATTATGTTTTCATGCGGTTTACAGTTGCAGAAACGTTCATGTGTAGCGTTACATAATCGGGGAAAACAATGCTGAAGAGCGATTGAAACAAGTTGAATTGACCGTAATACACACTGCCTGAGAAGTCACTGATTGAAATTAAGCAAGCAAATGCAAGTAATTAATATGTTTCTTGCTTGTTATTTGTTTGCAAACCATTCTTACTAATGTAGTGTGTATCTTTTTATGTCTTAAAGGGACAGTTCACCCAAAGCTAAAAATGTATTTACTCGGACTTCACTTGTCACAAACCTGTCCAGTTGTAAATTACTTCTGAAGACCAGCATTATTCAAAGGATAATAATGTGTAATACAGCCATAAATGCGGTTGCTGTCATGATCTCAGGGCGTACTCACACTATGTATAGTTGCCTTGAACTGGGCCAAAGCACGCTTGTCCTCCCTCCCGTCTCCCCCGACAGCCCGCACTCACATTACATTTGGGCCTGAGCACACTTACGTCTTCGATGATGCGCTGTTCAGTAAGCGCTCTCGCTCAGCACAGTGGAGATTTTTTTCAGTTATATTGTTTAAGTCATTTGATATGCAGTAACAAGCAGTAAAATATTTCTCTAAACCGATCAGCCATATTTGACGCTCATAAACAATCATAAATTCCTCGTGTTGCAGGAATTAGGAGGTTTGCTGAAGGTGCAGCTGTCGTGCAGTGAGGGGTTTGCGTCTTTAATAAACTACGACAGTGTGCGTTCATTGAACAGTAAGAATGATTAATAAATCTGTATCAAACAGTCCCTTAAAAGTCACGTCTCGATTTGTGAACCACGCTTAACCTCTTTCAACCGGGCCAGGGCCGGCCAAATGAACATTGCCTGAGCCCGATTCAGAGCACTCGCACTTCTCAAACGATCTGGGAAACGGGCCCGGCAACAGTTCGGATAGGATAGTGTGAGTAGGCCCTCATTCTTTTCAGAAGTGCATGAGCATTAGCTTGGACAACCTGAAAATATGCCAATTTTGTTTGATTGGAATGTTTAGAAACTAAAATTATGAAACGGTTGTCATTTAATTTTATTGGTGATTCCAAAAATGTAATCATAAGCTTGGCAAACAGTTTTGTAGAATTTGAAGTGTCCCCATTCAGACAGAATGCCAGAGCATACTGCCTGAGAGGCATTTCAAAGATGGCTGCCGAGTAAAATGACTTGCCTTAAAGTACAGATTATGTTAATAATGCAGTGACCTTTTGAAAGCCATGTATCATGTATGATAGACATAATTTGTCTGAGTTAATACACAAAGAGCAGTGATGGCATTTAATCTGGCAGACAAGATTCAAAGGTATTGTTATTAAGCTGAAAGCAAACCAGAGTTTTACAAATAAACACAATAAACTAATAGGACGAATAACTTGGTTAAAAAAATAAAGATTTAAAAATGAAGCCAGCATTACATGAACCTGTCGTTCACAATGACACTTTCAACAGCAAAAATCCCGGTGGATACGCACCTCGTCTAGTGTTTACAGGTCCTCCTCTCATGGCGAGCACCAGCTTGAGTGTGCAGCCCTCTGTGATGCTGTAAAAAAACATGGAGAGAAAAAAACTCATGCATACTGTGGCATAATAAACCCAAAACCGCCACAGTCTATAGTCTGCCTCTATAAATATTTGCTTCACTTCAAATCTGAAGCACAACGAGCCATCCAGCCATACACACTCTCTTCCCAGAAAGCGTCCATGTGGATCATTAATGGACGAGAATTTATGACAAATCCACCATCTGTGAGTTCCAGGCTGAGCCAGGATGCTCAAGAGAGAAGTGGCTGCATTTAAAGGAAAAGCTCACCCAAAATGCATCGTTTACATAGTTTACCCTCTGTTGGTCCAACCCTTTTCATATTGTTTTCTCTCTTTCATTGAGCATATAAAGAGAAGTTTTTTGGTAGCACTTTATTTTGATGGTCCATTTGAGTATTAGTAGACTGTCTGCTTAATATCTGTTGATACTGCTCCTTAAACAGATATTTAGCTGACTATAAGAAACTTTGCATGTACATGTCAACTTACACTAACCCTTACCCCAATCTAATAGTCTACTTATAATCTAATGAGAGTTAGTTGGCATGTAGATGCAATGTAACTTAAATTAAAAAAACGGACCATCAAAATAAAGTGACAGTTTTTTTAAACAACTAAGTTGCCCTACCATAAATGGAATTTGAAAGCCATGAAGCAAATGTTTTTTGTGAATAACTACTTAAATATCACACAGTTGCCCATGCAATGCAGCCACAAGGCTTGAGAAGCTAACGAATACAGTGCATGAGTAAAAGGAATTACTTCTCATAACACATTTCTTAATTGTTTTGCCCTTAACAGGTTGTAGTCGAATATACCAGTCAGAAACTGATGTTTAATAACAACTGATCAATCTTTTAAGACTGAGAGTTCTGAGGTTGTTAATTGAATGTACAGTATGTTGGTATTGCAGTTATATATAGTTGAAGTCAAAATTATTCACGCTCCTGTGGTTTACTTTTTCTTATTCAATTATTTCCCAAATGATATTTACAGTGCAAGGATTTTTCAAAGTAAGTCCTATACATTTTTTTTTTCTTCTGGAGAAAGTCTTATTTGTTTTATTACACTTAGAATAAAAGCACTTTTTTATTAAAAAAAAAAAAAAACATATTTAAGGTCAATATTACTAGCCCCCTATTTTTTCGATTGTCTACAAAACAAATCATGATTTGCCTAATCACCCTAACTTGGCAAAAAAATTTCACAATTTGTCTGTTAATATTTTTCTCTTCTGGACAAAGTCTTATTTGTATTATTTTGGCTAGAATAAAAGCATTTTTACTGAAAAAAAAACATTAAGGTCAAAATTATTAGCCACTTTAAGATATATATATTTTTAATAGTCTAGAACAAACCATCGTTATACAATAACTTGCCTAATTACCCTAACTTGCCTACTTACCCTAGTTAAGTCTTTAATGTTACTTTAAGCCGTATAAAAGTGTTTTGAAAAATATTATGGCAAAGATAAAATAAATCAGTTATTAGAAATAAGTTATCAAAACTATTATTACTCTTAGAAATGTGTTGACAAATATTTTCTCTCCGTTACACAGAAATTGGGGAAAAATAAACAGGGTGGCTAATAATTCAGGGGGGCTAATAATTCTGACTTTAACTGTAGATGTGCCTAACTGGCACTTGAATTGAAGATTGGCATTTTATGGTTACAACGGGAACTGAATGTTGAAAATGTAACCAAAATGTATGTTGTTTGCATTACCATGACCAAATGATCCCATAAAATAAAATATCCATAAGTTTACACAAGGGTTCAAGTGAATGGAAAAAATTTGCACTTAATGTTGCTGAAGAAAATGGTCTGGCAGTAACACACATGTATGCTTTCATTTTATCAAGAAAAGAAAAGCAGCTTGGCCTTCAAGCAAAACATCTCAGTTTGTGTTCTACAAAAGTAATAAAGAATTTGGAATGAGATGAGCATGAGTAAATGAAATGTATCGGTGACCTTGCCAGGTTCAGCAAAACGTGGCAATTGAACATACTTGCTATAATCAAGTTTCTCACTCTAAGCCAAATATTATATTCCCTGGCTTTTCCTTGACTAAAAAGCTACATTTCTATGACCTAGTCACCTATTTTTGATGTAACAGCAGTGCAAATTCTGGTTTTATTGACTCTGATTGTTTTTTAGCCATACGAAACAACTTGTTATGCTGTTTGATGTTGCAAACTGCCATTTTCTTATCCCACCGTTTCAATTTTAATGTATTATCATAAACATGCATGTTTGAAGCACAAGTAGTTTGACTGTTTACTGACGTTCATTATTCTTAGTAATTTTCCCATAATGCCAAATTAATCAAGTACAGCCTGGTGACTGCATGTGACTGCAAAAAATTCAATAAAAAATTTGTCATTTATTCTCCCTTTACTTGTTCCAAAACTGTTAGACTTTCTTTATTCTGTTAAATACAAAAATTATTTTGAAAAAAGCTGAAAACTTATAACCATTGACTTCAATTCGTATTTGTTTTTCCTAATACAGAAGCCAGTGGTTAGAGTTTTTAAACTTTTTTCCCAAATATCTTCTTCTATGTTCAATGGAAGAAAGAAGCTTATAAAGTATGTCTGCATGATTAATCGTTTCTAAACCGAAATAGCAATTTGAATGATCTAATTATGACAGTAAGGTCTGACTTTGCTCAGACAAAAGTCTGGTCACTTAACAAAAATACAGTATACAGTATAAAATACAAAATCTTGGTACAGCGGAAAATAAATTAATATTGTGTACAACTCCCATGAGCTTAGATGACTGCATTCATACATCTCTGCAATGAGTCAAATAACTTAGCAATAAAGTCATCTGGAATGGCAAAGAAAGCATTCTTGCAGGACTCCCAGAGTTCATCAAGATTTTTTGGATTTATCTTCAATGCCTCCTCCTTCATCTTACCCTAGACATGCTCAATAATGTTCAAATCTGGTGACTGGGCTGGCCAACCCAAGAGCACTTCGACCTTTTTTGCTTTCAGGAACTTTGATGTGAAGGCTGAAGTATGAGAAGGAGCGCTATCCTGCTGAAGAATTTGCCCTCTCCTGTGGTTTGTAATGTAATGGGCAGCACAAATGTCTTGATACCTCAGGCTGTTGATGTTGCTTCACTCTGCAGATCTCTTACATGCCCCCATACTCAATGTAACCTCAAACCATGATTTTTCCATTACCAAACTTGACTAATTTCTGTGTGTACGTATGTTCTGTGTAATTCCATGTGGGTTCCAACAGGTCTTCTATAGTATTTGTGATGATTGGGATGCAGTTCAACAGATGACTCATTGAAAAACATCTACATTGTGCCACTTGTCCAAATGATCAACTAGAAGTCAAGTTATAGTTTGTTGCTCTTACAATTGGGATCGACAGCAAGACTTTTGTCAGGTATAGTTTTTGACAGTTTGTAAGCACATTACCTTGATCAATGTGAAAAATGTAACAATATAAATGTGAAGGTTTCATGCTGACCTTTTGCCTTTAGAATTCTTCAAGCTTTTTGCACTTTAAATGTCAAAGCTGTTTGCTGTCATTGTTTTAATCTTAAATGCAAGCTATCGTCAGGGTTTTACTGATGTAAAATTGTTCATGATGTATTTGGATTCTTAAAAGTTAAAGATTTTACATACAATTATTTTATTTTATTTAAGATACTGTATTTTTCTTAATTGGTCAAGACAACTGACAACTTTGTTTTTTAATAAATGGCAAAAATATTAAAGAGGTTTAAATAAACAATAGAATAGTGTAGCATACTTTGTGATTATGTTTGGTCTTTCTTTGGCTCTGTTAAAACCAGTGTTGGGGGTAACGCATTACAAGTAGCGCGAGTTACTTAATAATGTTACTTTCCCAAGTAAGGAGTAAAGTAATGCATTACTTAAAAAAATTAAGTAATAATTTTTGAATTACGTCTTTAATAATGTAACGCGAGTTACTTTTTAGATGAATTAATTCGCTTTTTTTTTTTAATTGCTGGATTAAAATTAGTGTAATCAAGTTGAATCACACTCAATGAGAGAATGAGCTCCCTGTGCAAACAGACAGAAACCAACATGGCAGAACCTTACATCTGTGTGATGGAAGTACTCTCATTACTTTGAACACATGGAAGAAAAGGGGATAGTCTCAATGGACAGTGATTTTACTGAACTACTAAGACAAAAATACAAAAGTAGCAAACACATGGCTTTCAACTTTCATAAATTTGTATATATAGCATGGGCAGCATCAGGAAGTTCTCTGAAGTTTTCATTGTTTTTTTTTTTATTTGTTTTTTATAAAGGTAAATAAAGGTTTAGGTTATACAATGTGTCGATAAATGCAGCAGAGCTACTCTATTAAAAACAAAAAAAAAACACCCTGCAAAATCTGAAAGAGTTCAAGCCTCAGGCAGGTGTGAAAAAGTAACTCAAAAGTAACGTGATGCATTACTTACCAAAAAAAGTAACTAAGTAACGCAACTACTTTTTTTGGGAGATTAACTCTAAATTGTAATGCAATGTAACTTTAATGTAATTACTTTTAAAGGTAACTTTCCCCAACACTGGTTAAAACCACCACATCAAGCTCTTTTATGAAATAGTATTAACCTCTTAAGACCCAAGGTATTTTTGTACATGTAAAAGTATCATCTTTTGATATTATGTACTTTTAGAGAAAAATGATGTCCATATGTGAACTCGTGATCTGAACTTACATAAAACACTTTTTCCTGACTGTTTTTAATGCATATATAACATAAACATTTTTTGAACATGTTTTGACTATCAGAGAGTAAAAACAATTTTTTTTTGCCCATTTTGGACAGCTAAAAATTGTGTTTGGGACATTTCATAAGCTGCTAAACAGCTGCAGGATGACACTGTATGTCTGTAACAAAATATAAAGCATTCAAAGTATTTAAAATAGCCGCTTAAGAGCTAAGTCCTAATTATAAAGGTTTAAAACCACTTTAAGGATATTAAATAGTGAGTAAAGTTTTATTTTAGGGAGTAAACTATCACTTTAAGCGACTGCCATTTGATAAGCAGGAAAAAGATAAAATGACACAAAAAAAACAACAACAAAAGAAGTCAAACAACACAATTAAAAAAAAAAAAAGTCCCTGATATTCCATGAATTGGACAAAAATATAAATAAAGTTCCCTGGCTTTTAGTGTCTGGTTTGGAATGTCTTACCTGTAATCATGTAAGCAGTACTCATCTTCAAGCTCCATACCATTCCAAATCAAATGCTGCTGAGACACCGGGATGCCTGTGATTGACCAAACATATGTCATATACAAGATGAGTACATACAGACATCTTTTTTTAACACAAACTACAATAAACATAAAACTACAAGCCATTACAGCAGCAAACAAAAGAGCAACTGCAGGTGCATGAGGTCAGCATCTGACTGCAGTTAATGCTTGACCAAGCGGAATGTTTCTGAACTGCAATCATTGAAAGGGAGAAGAAAGAGAAAGATAACATCTGGCTGTTGAGTAGTAAAAATCCATATCCAGCTGCACCTTCACACACCCGTGAGACATTAAGGCACAGATTTTAAGGATTACATGTCCACTGTCCAAACGGCTTTTAACTCAAGAACGCTTTAGTTAAGATATCATGGTGGAGATGAAAAACTGATGGCAAACCAAGTGCATCAATTAGTAAACAAATAAAAAAAAAGGTCATATGTCTTTATGTAAATGTACTGGAAAGATTTAAGATTTAAATGTGGCCACAAAACCACATTAGTGGTTTAAAAAGTAGTGAATTCAAAACAAGACAAATGCCTTCATTCATTTTCCTCCTTGATGATGTTTCATGTTGTTATTTGTTTTTTCTTTACATTAAACTTTAAAGAAATCCCCAACGTTAGAAATAGCAGAGCATTAAGATGACTCCATGCTCACAGAGCTTCCATTTCTGCAGGATTTATTCTTTTGATATAAACAGAATCGACCCTATTTTAAAAGTTTGGGGTTGGTATAATTTTTTAATGTGGATAAATTAGGATTAAGGCTGCATTTATTTATTAAAAATACAATAAAAACTGTAATAATGTGGTATTTTTGCCTTTTAAAAGAACTGCTTTCTATAGATTTTTCATAAAGTCATTACTTCAGGCTTCAAATATATTGTTTGGGCACTGATATCCCAATGTGTGTAACCGCAATAGTCACATTGCTGGATTAAATGATATATTAAAAAGTTTAAAAGGTAAAAATATTATCAAATATAATTTTAAAAAAATAATTTTTACAATAATGACCGTGTTATTTTAGATTTGATTTTCAATTTTTGCATTTGAATACTGTTAGACTTTCTAGAAAACTGCTTATTTATTTATATATATTTTGCTCGTTATTTATTATGCAGTAATTTATGCAAAATATACCAAATCAAATCCTGCTGAATCACCAGGATGCCTGTAAGTGACCGAACATATAGAAGAGGAGTATGTACAAACATATTTTATAATACAAACTACAAGAAATATTTAACCACAAGCAATGGACCCTCTTTACAAGATGACATGTTTAACGATCATCATAATGTTAAATCCTTGAAAGTTTTAAATTTTATTAGGTTTTTAAAAATTGTATGAACATTTATACGTTTTTATCTTCATGCATCATCTTTGCTTCAAATTACAAAAAAAAAAAATGATTCACCGCTTATGTGAGGTGTTTCTAATGCATAGTCTATAGGGCGGAGTATAAATTTATTTGACGTTATTCACTCCCTTGGTTATCAGTCTCCCACATTTATTTTTCCTTTTTCTGAACAACAACATCCAGTAGTTTTTCTTTTATTATTTAAACAAATAAGATTGTAAAAAAAATATTTGGTGTACTCTCCCATTCACTGCAATCTGAGTTTACCTAGCTGTGAAGCCTTCCACTACTGAAAAACCCGGAAATGTAACTATTTGTATAATATGACTGTTATTTTACATTGATTGTCAATTTCTAACCTTGAATACTGTTAGACTCTTCAGAAAATCATAAAGCACTGTTTATTTATTTATTTTTGCTTGTTATTTTTAAGGCGTACTTTTTGCAGATGCACCGCATAGAAAAAGACTTTATAATCCCAGTTGACCTAAATGAATAAAAATTTCCCAAATAGAGCTATTTAAAACATCAAAATGTTCATATGAATGTCTTATCATACATTTTATTCATATCACAATATATAAATCGCAGCAAAACAAAATATTGCAGTGTCAGATTTTTCCAATATTGTGCAGCCCTACTTCAGTGTCACATGATATTTTAGAAATTATTCTAATATGATGATTTACTGATCAAGAAACATTTATAATAATAATAATTATTATTATTATTATTATTTTATTTAATATATTTTTATATTATTATTAAATACTTTGTGGAAACAGCTTTTTTGCAGGATTATCTGATTTAATTTTGTTACAATTAATACGATTATTATTATTATTATTATTATTAGTAGTAGTAGTAGTAGTAGTTGTAGTAGTAGTAGTAGTAGTAAGAGTAGTAGTAGTAGTAGTAGTAGTAAGAGTAGTAGTAGTAGTAGTAGTAGTAGTAGTAGTAGTAGTAGTAGTAGTAAGAGTAGTAGTAGTAGTAGTAGTAGTAAGAGTAGTAGTAGTAGTAGTAGTAGTAATAGTAGTAGAAGAAGAAATAAAAATAAAACATTTTTGCTGTCACAATTTAATGCATCCTTGCTAATTACAAGGGGAAAAAAGTGTGTCGTCTATTTATCTGCAGCCTACAAGTTAGAACAATGATATTTAACCTGTGATCTATCTATAATTGTACCTAACAAATGTTTCTTAGGCATAAGGAGTCTTAAAGGAATATTTATTAAACTTTAACCAAGTTAAAGTAGGCCTAGCTCTTTAAGTCTTTTTTGATGATATTACTCCCTATTATCAGAAATACTTACTAACACAAACAATACTTTACCACTGATCTTCTAGAAACATTTAACCATGAATGCAGTGAAACTGTTCAATCATTTTAGTAAATACTCATAGAAAAAGGCCACCAGCAGATCAAACACGACTCAGATCTGCCCCCCTGTGTACATCAAATAAACCAACAACCATGTCAGCTCTAAATCTAGCAAATATCCCAGTGGTCAGGATATATAATGTTCAAAACTTTACAACATTTTCCTTTGTTAATATAGTTGTTCAAACTTCAGTCTGCCAAAATGCTTGTACATTACATAAAACTCAGCTTAGTTACCATCTAAATTTTTTAGTGCCTGTGATTAAGCCAATCGACGTGCCTTTATCAGGTGTAAAGTGCAATAAGACACCAGAACGCACCCATGCAACACAAAACTGGTGTCCATTCCCTTGAGGAGTAGTTTTCAAGACAGGACGAGCGAGGAGTGTGAAGACAGCCTGAAGTGGTCAGAGCGGTTAGTGTATGTGTGTGTGACCAACATGCCCACTGTTTCCAGATTTGGAAAATGACTTGCCTAGTCATGCCCGTCAAACTATACAATCTCCATTTGTGTAATCTTAAACAATCTTAAAGTTGGCATAAAATTAAATTTTTATTTTTTATAAACATAATTGCAGTGTTTTATTTTACAAATGATGTACATTTTGGAATTTAAGCACCTCATAAGCTTCAAGCACAACATCTCTTCTTATCTCTGATCATGTTTAGGGGTCTGAGGGGGGATCAACTGTCACTCACATGGGATCGACCAATAGCAAACCGCATAATACAACAATTCAATCGATGACTTATGGACAAAATCAAATCCTATCCTAGATGTCTTCTTGTTTGAGTAGCTTTAGCTTGATAAAAACCAGGGGTACCCAAACTTGGTCCTAGAGGGCTGGTGTCCTGCATATTTTAGTTCCAACCCCAATTAAACACACCTGAGCCTGTTAATCAAGCTCTTTTGAGGTACACTAGAAACTTCCAGGCAGGTGTGTTGAAGGAAGTTAGAGCTATACTATGCAGGACACCAGCCCTCCAGGACCGAGTTTGAGCACCCCTGATATAAACAGATAAGCCAAAACGCATGACAACTTTCCTCGAATGCTGTTGGTCCACCATATGCTACAAAACAGCGCCTATTCCAACATGACATGAGATGCATCCCAAATGACACACCATAAACCCTGCACTTATAGACTCAACTATGTAGAGTATGAATTTAGTGTTGTCCCATATGGAAATTCCTACCATTTCCCAGTTAATAATTAAAGCCCTTAACTGTTAGTCCCAATTTTATAAACATAGACGTGAAAATGAGATGCTCAATAAATGTCTGCAAATGATTTTCAACACTTTAATTGCAGACTTAAGCTTGGTCTTATTTTAAAGAAGACACTTGTCAGATTTTACGAGGTGAAAAAAAAATTTTTTTTAGGTTATTTGCCTGTAACCTTATAAAAAAAAAAAAAAAGAATTTACATTGTATTATATTATAAAAAATATGTATTTTACAAAACCTGTTTTTGCCTAATTGAATTATTAAAAAACAATAGTAATAAAATTAAATAATTAGCCTAAAAATTAAAGCTAAATGTTTTAACAAACATTAAGTAGACACCTTAAATACAGCTTTCAGTAGCATTTTGCTTGGCCTGAGTACCAAACATCACCACCAGATGATATACAGTTTACATTGGCAACCATACTGTATACAGTTGAAGTCAGATTTATTAGCTCCCCTTTGAATTTTTTTTTCTTTTTTAAATATTTCCCGAATGATGTTTAACAGAGCAAGGAAATTTTCACAGTATGTCTGATAATATTTTTGTTTTCTCTGGAGAAAGTCTTATTTGTTTTATTCGGCTAGAATAAAAGCAGTTTTTAATTTTTTTAAAAACCCTTTTAATGACAAAATTATAAGCCCCCTTAAGCTATTTTTTTATCAATAGTCAGAGCAAACCATTGTTATACAATAACTTGCCTAATTACCCTAATGCCGAGTTCAGACTGCATGATTTTAAAAGTAGTCGTGTCACAGATGTTTTCACACTGCATGACTATCTGGGCTAGCGTTTCGTCGCTGCTTTGTTTACACTGCAAGATGGTTCGGCGACATGGACATTCACATTGCATGACTTTACTATAGGGAGAATCGCCGACAACTTCGTCCAAACTACGTCTCACAGCCAAAAACATGTAGTATATCTTTTGTTATTAACTACATAATGAGAAAGAAGCCTTTAATGGGGTAGAACATGTACATGTTTGCTCACCTGGGTTTAAAGGAAATTAGCCATTTCTCCTCAACTTCAGTTGATAATAAACTAATTTCTTTCTGTATGAAACGTCAAACAGACACGGTTGCTCCTGAGTCCTGTCAAACCTCCACTAGTTTTTCCTCCATTTCGTCGGTCCAAATAAACCGAAAAAATTCGCTTTTAACTTCTCCCCCAGCCTCCCGCTGGCCTGCAGCAGGTATACACACACACACACACACACACACACACACACACACACACGCACACACGCACACACGCACACACAAGTGAAAGCCGCTCTCTCATTGGCTGTAGGCGATGGCTGATGTTATTTTCAGTCAAAACTCAATTCAGCTCCAGATATTTAGCACGCCAAATATCTCAGAGGCATCGGCGATTCTCTCAGATCGCGTCTTTGATCGTTCATACTGTGTGATTGTCACTCACGTGCACGAGCAGCGATTTGCCTGTGATTTCAGGCATTTGTCGGCGATTTCTCAAAACCTGTCGGCGAGCCAAAATCGGGGCAAAAATCACGCAGCCTGAACTAGGCATAACCTGCCTAGTTAACCTTATTAACCTAGTTAAGCCTTTAAATGTCACTTCAAGCTGTATAGAAGTGTCTTGAAAATATCTAGTAAAATATTATTTACTGTGATCACGGCAAAGATAGAATAAATCAGTTATTAGAAATGAGTTATTAAAACTATCATGTTGAAAAAAATCTTCTATCCGTTAAATAGAAATTAGGGGAAAAATAAACAGTGGCGCTAATAATTCAGGAGGTTTATTAATACTGACTTTAACTGTAAAGGCACCCCCTATTTCTGTGTAAAATTTAAGCAATATAAACCATTTATATTACAATATTACAATTACAATATTTGTAAAGTAAACATTCAATTTTAAAGTATACAAGCATTTGACTTGAATTTAGTCTTTAAAAAACGTTAAAAACAGCATCAGGAAAATTACAATGCTTGTTTTATTTAGTGGCTTGGTAATGCACCAACCATAAACTGAAAATCTTTTTTAGCCTATTTAATACATGTTGAGATCATTGTTTTCTAAAAATTCTGAATGTATGATTTTTGAGGTCTTGTCCTTGTGGATTGCTCAAGCAAAGAAATGCTTTCTGACTCTGATGATAACCGTTGCTCAGTAATATTGAATGTTTTAATATTGAAATTAAGCTTTTATGTTATTTTGTCATGATTGCTTTAGGTTTACTTTAGACCACAATATCATGGTTTAAAATGCTAGTGAAATCAGTTTTTCGATAAGAGAATTTTGCTAACGCAATCCAACATAATTAAAGCACATTTACTTTTATCAGTTGAATAATGTGTAAATCATCCTGGTATATAAAGAACGCTTATTCTTTTAAAGATTTTCAATGTGAAAATACTACTTACACTATTTATACAACAAATGGTATAGAACAGTGTATAAATATTTGATTTGGAACGAACCTAAGGGCTTTACAAAACACCTCAACATGTCCTTTGGTATCTGACTGGCACTAAGATCTTAGCAGCAGATCCTTCAAATCTAGTAGGATGCAAGGCTGAGCCAATGTGTATTGAACTTGTGCGTCCCAAACACCCCACAGATGCTGGATGTGATACTGGATTAAGGCAGCATACCTTGAACCCATCGTGCTCTTTCAACCAGTTCAGAACATTGAGTGCAGTGTACCAAAGTGCATTATCTTGCTGAAAGAAGCAACTTGAATCTGAAAACACCAGTTTCATGAAGGGCTGTACCTGATCTGCAACATTTAAAGCCGTGGTCACGGCAGAGTTTGAGTTTGCGAAATTATCTCGTATGGCACTGTGAAAAAGGGGCGGGATAAAACTTTGATAAAGAATGCGATAGCTTTATCCTGTACATTTATGTCCAGAGAGGCCATGTCTTGATCTTCTATTGTTCTTACGCAATCACATGATGCGATTTTGCAGGTTAGAGTTCAACAAGCTCGAACTTTCAAATGAATCGACATGCAAAACTTGTTGCACAAGCTTGTGTTTCCGGTTAGTTGCATTCACATGCATTTGAATAGAAGTCTATAGGGCGAAAAGTGTGGCGTGGCCGCGGCTTAATACTTTACACCCAAAAAATTACAACATAACACCAACCTGTCCAACATCTTTATCATCCCAGAGTGCACCCTACTGACATTACTTCCCCAGGTAAATGGTGCACACATACACGCAACAAACCAGGTGACCTGCTTCCAGAACTTATAGTGTAGGTCCAGTTCTGCCCCTTGACCTTTTTTGCTTTTAGGAACTTTAATGTGGAGGTTAAAGTATGAGAAGGTAATGTTGATGTCACACTCAGTGTCCTAATGAGTAGTGAAGCAAGCTCTATGCTCTATTTACACTTGATCACTTCTCTAAATTGATAATCTTATTGTGAAAAGGTTATATAAACACACTAAAACACAAAGCGAAAAGGTGATTTAAAACACATTGAAGATGATACTTATTTTACAGATATAGTTTTTGCAAGAGACATATTCATATGACCAGGTGTAACTGAAACAGTTTAACATATCTGTTAAAATCTGATTGTAAAAATTATATCTCGTCAATTTTAAACAGCAGTTTGAAAACACATTCTGTATTTAAGTTTCTCATCTGATCTCGTACTTGTTTCTGTATCTGGACCGATCCCTGGAAAAGGGCAGCGGCTTCAGACCACAGATGCAAAGTGTACGAGTGCACACGGCAGAACTAAAACTAAGCCGGACTTCACCTGTAATCCACAGGGTGGAAATATTCATCTTTCATCAAGCTAAATACTGCAGGGAAGATTCAAACCCTGTCAAAGGAATCCAGAAAGGAAAACCATCTGCTCTTGGGAATGAAATGTTTAAAGAGAATGCGATAAACATCTGGACCGATAACATCCAGTCTGCCTTTTTTAATGCTTTCTAATGATTTTGTTGTCTCCTTCATTTTACACTTATCAGCTAAGAGCATTGTGCCAATCAAATACACAAATGAAGAACACCCAGTCCTAATTTTCAGCAAAAATCACATTAAACAAACTACGTGTTTAGTGTGGTGGTCCTTCTCTTTTGACGTCAGTCACAATATTCTTAACCACACCCCTCTTAATGTTAGTTTGCTATGAGAGAATGATGTGCAAAATACTCCATATCACACTTGGAAGTGCATCAACATACGAAATAAAAGTCTAAGCAACTTCCAGTTCAAGCAGACTTTAAGCCTTGTCCCCCATCAAAAATCTAACATTTGCTGTCCTGATAAAGCAGTTTTAACCATGCCCTTGGAAGCTTTATGGAAGCAGCAATTTTAGCAACTGAGCAATAACAATGGCAGCTTTGATAGTGAGGGAGAGATGCAGTTTATACTCATCTACTTTTTTGACCGCTCATGTGTTAAACTGGAAAAACATGTGCTTTATCTGGAGCCGCATGAATGAATCTGC
Organism: Danio rerio; assembly: GCF_052040795.2. NCBI lineage: Eukaryota > Metazoa > Chordata > Actinopteri > Cypriniformes > Danionidae > Danio > Danio rerio. The sequence continues at coordinate 19,788,265 of NC_141033.1, forward strand.
TAAACAAATGTAATTAAAGAGTGTACCAACTGTTAATAAACGACTCAATTTCTTTCTGTAAATCTGACTGAAAACATCAAATTACACTTTTGTGACTAAACCCCACTGCCTGCTTTTGAATTGTTTCAATTAAATTATATTACATTAAATCACTATGCAATCTGCACAGACTTGCATTTTAACTCTGTATCTTTGTACCTAATAAGTGGATAACTAGTGTTCCAGATGGCTTGTTTAGAATAATAATTATAAAGCCTTATGTTTGTAATATATTTATTATACAACTTGCTTTAAGAAAAGATAAACTCACCAAACATGATTTTTAATAGTAAGTTCTGATTAAATTGACAGTAAATTAAACTCATTTCACACAAATTTGCGTTCTTGTGATTTTATTTTTGTGTTAATTAAAGAGTTTTTTCAAAAAGCAGCTCAATAGTTTTCTACAATAATGGTGAAATGCACTAAATCCTCATATAATGATTTCTGAAAGATTGTGTGACACTCAATTCTGAAAAAGTGGCTGCTTAAAACTCAGCTTTTGGGATTTTGCAATACAGTATATTACAATAAAACAATGTCATTTTAAGTAGCAAAAATATTTGCTAATTTTACCGTTTTAAAAAGTTAGTATATTAAGACATTTTTTTAAGTGTTTAATGCTTAAAGTTTAACATTTTAAATGTCATAAATGTATACAGGGTTTCTGCAGATTTCACCATGTTAAATTTAACCTTTAAGACATTTTTAAGACAATTTTAAGTTAAACGCTAAGTTTTTCGAATGGCAAATGATGGAAAATATTTTTATTTGCTCTATCAAAAACCTTATTATAATTGAATCCATTTAATAAAAGATTAATAATTTAATAATAAAACATTTACATTTTAGATATTTCTTAGCAAAATATTTTAAATATTGTGTAAAAACAAGCAAGCGCTAGATGTAAACATACACTTTTTCAACAATAAAAAAAATGAACAAATGTTTTAAATGTTTTAATTAAATGTATGCACAACAGTCTGCAGTAAATACATGGATAACTTTTAAACAAATGCTATTGTAAGGGAAAAAATTAAACCATTATGGTAAACAGAGTTAAAAATTACATTTTTAAATTAAAAAAAGTTAAAAGTTTTATTAAAATGGACTGTTGGTGATTGGACGGGTGTTGGGTAGATTATACATGAACAAAGGAAAATTAAGACCTGTTTAAAAAAAGACTTTAAGACCTACAACACAATTTTTCCGTAAATGTAAGACTTTTAAGTTTTTGTGATTTAAGACATTGAGACTTTTTAAGAGCCTGCAGATACCCTGGCATAAGGCAATGTGTATATTTTCCATGCATCCAGTTTTAAACACAAACAAAGTCACAGAGCGACTGAAAATTGCCATATAATCCTTAATTAAACATGATCCTCCATATAGGTGATACTTACTAAGTATGAGAAAAAAACACAATACTTAAAACACAATAGGATACAAAAATTTAGGGATGATAAACTTAAAATTGATGTGAAATCAAAATTTGCAATGTTTTTTTTTTTTTTTTTGCTAATGCACATTGTTTTTTTTTTAGGTGAACAATTTATTCATGCAAGTTAATCCATAAATGTACTGTAAAAATAAATGTTTGTTTTGGTAATCTTCAATCAAAGTTTGACCTTTTGCTAACAATAAAAATACAACAACTCGCAAACATGACAAAACAAAACACATTAAATATAATGAATGTAACAAGAGTAATGCCTTGTTATATCAGAGCATTTGTTTGTTTGTGTTTAACACCAAGCCAGCTTCTACAGCTATTTTCATTGCAAGAAAATGTATCAATGACAAAAATATCTGTTTATTAACCGTGTTCTTATTTTGTGATTCACAAGTGTTTTCCGTTTATTTACGGTTGTGATTATGGGACCTTGCTCTCTGCTCTGTCAACTTTTGACGTTGAAAATTCAACTCTACAGTTTAACAAAGTGACTTCTTAATAGTTTTAAATAAAATAATGTATAAGAAATAATATATAGAGAAAAAGTCAAATAGCAAGAAAATGTACTGGCAGTTTAAGAAAAGGTTTTACTATATTATACAATACGAACCCAGAAAATATATCACCTAAACTATTCAAACTGTTATTAAAAAACACTTTTTTGATCTTATCAAGGGTAAAAATTGTTGGAAGAAAGAGCATAAATAAACTAATTAATTAAATTAAAACATGAATCACAAAATATGGGAAAAAAGCTAAATTATGTGTATTTTTTTTTCACTGTAGAGTTAAATTCTAAAAAGATTTTACCATTTATTTTTGCTAAAAACCTCTAAAACTGTATTTGTTTTAACATTGTTAAAATATCTCTTTAAAAAGAATGAACTAGTCAGAAAAAAAAATTGTCAGTATTAAAGTCAACACAATCTACTAAAACATAATAATTTACCAGAGCATTTACTGTGTGCAGTCGGATGAATCAAGAGAAAACACTTACCCTCCAATCTCTGAATCTTGGCCTTGACGGAGACGACCTGTTCAAATGGAGAGACACGCAGCTGGAAGCATGTTCCTGTCAGAGTCTCAATGAACAGCTCCATGGTCTCGCTGAAGGGCAGCTTGTAGTGCAGCACGCCTACATTGTCATCATTGAAAAACGGTGGGTTCCTCTTGTCAGTCATTATTGCGGAGGACAGGGATCAGGAAGAGACAACAATGAACCCTGCCCAAGGTGGAGGTCTTCTCCGTCACAGCAGAAACACATCATGCACTGAGCTTTGACCTGTGGGGAAGCAGAATCTATTTGTCTGATAGATTTCTTTGTAGGAACACAAAAAGTTTTCAAGCATCAAAACAATACATCTGTGATAAGCGCTTTAAAATAAAGGTTGATTTTTGGGCACTTATTCATGAAGAATAAATAAATAATAAAAAATAATAATATGTTAAAACATAAAAAAATAAATAAAAAAAATAAAAAAATAATAATAGTAATAATAATAATAATAAAAAAAATAAAAATACATGTTATTCTAGAAGAATCTTTAACACCAATGGAATCTTTCCATTCCACAACAGGTTCTGTAAAAGTGGAAAAGGTTCTTTAATGCAGGGGTTCGCAAACTTTTCAGCCTGGGACCCCAAAAATATCAATGCCAAAGACTTGTGACCCCCACTATTTTCGGAAGTGGTTATAATTATACAAATGTTGCACACAACACACACAAACCAATAGGCCTATAAAAACACAAGCATATTGACAACACAAAAAGTGCAACAGTCTAAGAACCTAACAAAGTTTGTAACAACCATATCATTTTTTTTATTACTATTATTTACTATTAAGCTCACCTAATAAGACTGGTGGGCACAATATTTAAGTTACATCACAAGTCTTTTTTTATTTAATTTTGGAGACTGCCACTAAAAGATCATCCTCCATGTTCAGTGTCCTGTATTTATTTTAAATGTATGCGAGTGCTGTAAAGGTGTCAGAAAGTTTAGCTAGTGCTGTAAAATCAATCTGGTGCAACTGACACTATTGTTCTGTCGTTTATCTAAATGTAAAAACCCTAGGGGTTGAAACCCAATGTAAAAAACAAAAAAAAAATGAAAGGCTGATGGCTTTTTTGTTTGGATATTGTATTTTTGATGTAACTATTTGTATGCAAAAGACTTTTGGCCAGCGGAGAAATTAAAATGGTCGTGCCGAACTGAGTCTGATTCTCTCAAGGTTTTTTTTCTTCACTCCCATCAGGTGAAGTTTTTTTTTCCCTCTCCGCTGTCGCCACTGACTCGCATGGTTCAGGATTGGTAGAGCTACGCATCGATAAATTTGCTCTTCAGTGTTTGAACTCTCAGTAATGATTAAATCACACTGAACTGAGCTAAACTGAACTGAACTGAACACTAAAAACTGAACTACACTGTTCCAGTTACTATGACCATTTATGTGAAGCTGCTTTGACACAATCTACATTGTAAAAGCGCTATACAAATAAAGCTGAATTGAATTGAATTGAATCTTCTGTAGAATATGGATTAACAGCAGTAATTATAAAAGTTTATTCAAATTTATTAGATTTTTGGAAATCACCAAGCAACCCTCTCTCATTGTCCCTATGCTTTAAAGGTGCAGTAGGCAATATCAGGGTCTATGCAGGAATCCTAAAAATAATTTAAATGACCTTTTTAAGAATTTTTAAAGACCTTCTCAGAATATTTAAATCGCCACTTCAAGTTCTAATCAGTATCAAACTTTTCACTTAATAATCAGCTTTTAATGAACAGTGGTACTTAAAAAAATGAATGGGGCACAACCATGCAACAGAACTCAGATAAGCTCAGAAGAAACAAAGATTAAAAGAATAAATTACGTGGTTGTTTTCAGTGACAGACTTCAGCCACTGTTTAAACTTGTCTTTTTCCAAACAGGGGTACGCAAACTTACATTTTCCCATTTTGCTGTCTGTTTCGCTCTACAGTTTCACTACATGTGGATCGCCTTCACTATTATTTTCTAGAAAAATTGAGTGTTTGGAAGAAAGCATCAGGTGCATATGACTTAACATTATGTATTTTGCATATTATATGTTCAACATTTAATCACAGTAATCACAAACAACAAGCCCTATCCTAGGGCCTTTGTTGCAAATTACGTGGCATCACCCGAATGGAGGAGCTTGGCTAGACACGCTCTGGCCCGAACCAATCACATGGATGGAGCACGCTATTGTAAATATTGGAAGAAAAATAAATATATTTATGCTTTGAACAATGCTTGAACAAAATTTGATTAAGTCTTTTAATAGCTTTTAAGGATCTTAATTTTCTCATAATTGATTTATCAACTTTTAATACTTTTTAAGACCCCACAGACACCCTAGATCGGCCACAATGCCAACCGGTTAGCATAAATCTCTGAAACACAGACCCTCCCCTGCAGTCCAAAGATATGCCTCCTGAAAAACGAGGGCGCGTATCTTGAAGATGCCACCAGATCCCTCTCTCATGCTGGCGGCGTGCAGACATAACACTTATTACTTACATGCTTTTTCTGACTGAATATTCAGAGTAGCATGGTAAACATAGGGAGTGCGTCACAGGTTGTCATTGTTCAAAAATGAACCGATGTGATGTAAATACAAAAGCAACTTCACCTCAAAGCAGGCTAGGCGGAATAGTGCCATTTACTTCTTTTGATGTTAAACTAAATAAAATTTACTTTATTGATGCTGTAAAAGGTCCCTTATGAAATTGAAAAGTCACATCAATCTTTCACCGGGAGATTTTAGTTTAAGTGTTGTTTTATTTGATATACTTAATAACTAAAATCTATATCAGGGATCACCAACCTTTATGAAACTGAGAGCTACTTCTTGGGTACCAATTAATTTGGAGGGCTACCAGTTTGATAAACACTTCTCAAATAACAAATTTACTCAATTTACTTTTAATTATATTTTATGTTTTTGGTAATAATTAATGATATTCATCCGTGTGAAGACACTGATCATGTTAATGATTCTCACAAAAGTTATCAACAATGATTTAACAGGGTAGGAAATACCCTGTATTTATTGTATCAATGTGCAACACTTTATTTTTATATATCTCTGCAAATATTTACATTTTTAAATGATTACTTCTATATTAGATGAAGCTTACTGGTAAGTGGCGCTATGGTGAGCTATTTTTAGAACAGGCCTGTGGGCAACACATGTGATCCTCGCGGGCTACCTGGTGCCCACGGGCACCATGTTGGTGACCCCTGTTCTATATTATGCTGAATGACTGCCATTTTTCATCCAGATTTTGACTATATTGTGAATATTTTCACAATTATTAATACATGAAATTAGACAAGCATTTATTGTTTTTCTTTATACAACAAATCTTTTTTCTTTAAAGATCACTGACCCATAGACAGATAAATACATAAACAGATAACATTTTATTAAATTATTTTTAATATTCTGTTTTTTTCTTCTAATATTTTGTGTAATTTTTGTAAATAATCAAACTTTTATAAACAGATAACATTTTATTCAAAAAAAATTTTGTTTAATATTTTGTTTAATGTTTTTTTAAATAATCAAACCTTAATACATAAACAGAAAACATGCTATTCTATTATTTTTATATATTGTTTAATATTTTTAACATTTTGTTTTTGTTTCAATATTTTGTGTAATCTTTTTTTTAATAATTAAACCCTAATACATAAACAGATAACAGGTTATTCTATTATGTTTTATATATTGTTTAATATTTTTAATATTTAGTTTTTTGTTTTTATATATTTTTTAAATAATCAAACCTTAATACATAAAAGGATAACATTTTACTCTATCATATTTAATGTTTTGTTTAATATTTTTACAATTTTGTTTTTTGTTTTAATATTTTGTTTAATATTGTTTTAAAATAACCAAACCTTAATACATAAACAGTTAACTTTTTATTTTATTATTTTTATTCTATTTTTGTTTTGTTTTTTTATCTATTCAATTCAATAATTGCTTTATTGGCATGAAAATTCTATTGCCTAAGCATTTATAAAGTTTACATAAAAGATAAAAGAACACATGTAAAATAAAAATAAAAAAGATATCACAGTAAATATTAGTAGTGGTAATAATAATAATAATAATAATAATAATAATAATAATAATAATAATAATAAACAGATATATACATATAATAATTAAATAAAAATAAAAATAATATATCATATTATTTATATATCATATTATTCAATGTAGTATATATTATTCAATACATCATATTTTTATTGAATATATTACTCATATATATCAAGAAAAATAATAACAGATAAGAATAAACTGTACATTTAACAATCACATTTTAGGATTTTCTATCTATCTATCTATCTATCTATAGATATTCTATCTATCTATCTATCTATCTATCTATCTATCTATCTATCTATCTATCTATCTATCTATAGATGTCTATCTAGATAGATAGACACAAAAATATACTGTACGATTTTCACTTAGGTTAGTTGTGCTGTCTTAAACGTGAACCGATGTTGTTATCAGAATGTTTACTTACAATTAGTCTAAACACCCCAAAAGTGTTTTTAAACCCACGACAGACGTGTTTCTATCTTTTTTTTCTCGCCAAAATCGACTAATAAACAAAGTATCCTCTTCCAGCCACTTTCAAAACAGGCTTTCCGTGCACCTATTTGTCATCTTACCTTGACAGCATCAGGACAGATCTGCAGGGAGGGACAAATGGATCACGAACTGGCTGATGTCCCAGGTAAAAATATGAATACTAAACTCCGAAAGCCAGAGAGATATCTCTAAAGGTAAACGAGACTGAGCCTCCGCAGCCCAAGAACTGGTATCTGACAGGAACTCACAATAAAAGGTGCTTTAATTCTGTTTTAGTTGCTAGCTAGTTTAGCAAAGCGGCACGGGCAGCCCGACGAATTACCCGCGGATGCTGTAGACGCTTGCGGATGTCTTTTCCGTTTCTTCACGGAAAGACGCTTCCTAATTTTGGCGAGCCACAAACAATTGCTTTTGTTCCGATGTTATGCGGCTCCATTAAGAGGGAATGCAAGAATCTGAAGAGGAGGCAGCCTATTGTGATGTTCTTGATTGACAGGGAGGAGAGCAAATGATAATAGCCGTTGTGCAAAATGAGTTTCGCTCGTCCAATGGAAGCGCCAGGTAGGCGGGGCCAAACTCGCGACTCCTTTTTCCATCTCCCGGATGTTACCCCGGTCACCCTGGCAGCGTCAAACAACAAATTGTGACTATTCCATTTACAGTGTTTAACATTGAACTAAATATAAGTTTGTTAGAAATGTATTGTCAAAACAATAAATCCCATGTCAATAATGGAGAAAATATGTTTTACAAGAGTTCAGCAAAGAGGCAAGAAAAATAAGAAAACGATACTTAACGTATCCGGTTCTTCCTAAAGCCAAAGTAGTAACAAGTTAGCATTTAAAAATTTTAAATTACATCTACCTATCTAATAAATTTACATATTAATTAAGTTTAAATGGAAAAAATGAACTGGGGAACAATTTATGCAGTTTTTGTAATAAAGTTAAAAAAATTTCTTTTACTGTGAAGTTATAAAAGATTTTTGGGTGTAATTTCAGAATTGGCTGCATTCTAAACAGATACACTCTTTAACTGTGGTCTCAATCAAAGTTGGTATATTTTTGAAGGACAAAGACTTTTCCTTTTGGTAAATAGCATAATTATTTTAGCTAAACATTTTATTCATAGATGCAAATTTGTAAAGGTAAAATCCCACTTTAATAGATGGAGAAATTATCTGATAATAATAATAATAATAATAATAATAATAATAATAGGCGACGCAGTGGCGCAGTAGGTAGTGCTGTCGCCTCACAGCAAGAAGTTTGCTGGTTCGAGCCTCGGCTGGGTCAGTTGGTGTTTCTGTGTGGAGTTTGCATGTTCTCCCTGCGTTCGCTCCAGTTTCCATCACAGTCCAAAGACATGCGGTTCAGGTGAATTGTCTATAGTGTATGAGTGTGAATGAGTGTGTATGGATGTTTCCAGAGATGGGTTGCGGCTGGAATGGCATGGAACCCTTAGATTAATAAAGGGACTAAGCCAGAAAGGAAATGGATGAATGAATAATAATAATTCCTTACATTCATATAGCGCTTTTCTGGACACTCAAAGCACTTGACACAATGTTTGGCGGAATCTCCTTATACACCACCAGCAAAGAGTAGAGAATCATCAGATGATTGAAGAATAGATATATAGATATAAAGAAGAGATGAATCAGTGATTTTAAGCTCTTTGGCACCAGTGTGCAGCATTCACCTGGATGACGCAATGGCAGCCATATTGCACCAGACTGCACATCACACGCCAGCTGATTGGTGGAGAAGAGACGCGTGATGAAGCCAATTATGATATGGGGATGCCATGATGGACAGAGGCCAGTGGGAAAATTTGGCCAGGATTCTGGGGTTAAACCCCTACTCTTTTTCGAAGGACATCCTGGGATTTTTAACGACCACAGAGACCACATAGCCCTTGCCATGACCGACACTGACACGCACCTCTAAAAAAAAAACAGAACTACACGTCGCAATGATGCGTATCGCAAGCTCTGTGATTGGTCGGCTTGGTAGCACTGACAAGTGTGGGTGGGACCGAGAGCCGCACAAACCCATTGGAGCAAGTGTTTACAAGTGTGGAGCCTTGTGAAGGAGCTCCAGATAGAAACGTTTGTTTTGTGTTTTACCTTATGATTAAAGTTGTTGCACATCCGCCGGTTCCAGCCTCAAAATGAGCTACTTCGAGTTATTTCAACATTGAGGTAGCGTTCAGAAAAAAACTAAACACCAGCGAAGAAACTCGACACAGAGGAACATAAAAACCTACTGCCAGCTAACATTTCAAAGTGTTATTGCAAAGCAACACAAACAGCACGCATAAGTATAAATGCACAACAACGCGTGCCCGTGGGTCACGCCAATCACTCGACTCAGAAGTATAATCCAAGTTTAAGCAATATAGAGTCCCCTTTACCATACTAGGGTGTTAGGACCCAAACAGACCACAGGTTGAGCGCCCCCTGCTGGCCTCACTAACACCACTTCCGACAGCAACCAAGCTTTCCTATGTGGTCTCCCAATCAGGTTCTGAACAGGCACATTCCCTGCTTAGCATCAGTAGGCGACCATGTGAGCTAGCTAGCAAGATGTTCAAAAAGTCTCTTCATTCCATGAGGAATAAAAATGCCCGGAGGCTTTCACATGCTTTGAACTTATTTCTACTACTTGACTAAGACCCTCACGCCCCCCTTTATTTAGTTAGTTTTTTAGTTTGTTTGTCTGTTTATGTCTTTAGTCATGTGCTTTTTTATCAATACTAACAGTTTGTATTGGACTGTTGAATATGCCGTAATGGTTTGTACTTGAACTTATGATTAATAAAAATAAACAAATAATTTAATTAATTAAATAGGAAAAAAAACATTAATCTGAATAAAAGATTATTACAAAGAGAAGCGTTTTGGATTTATAAATTAAAGTCACTTACACCGAGTGGAATAAATGAGGAATTGGACCTTCCTGTGTTTCTGTAACGGTTTGTTGTACAGCTACTGTAGAATATTGTGAATCATTTTGAAGATGTAATGATACAAATAATGAGATGAAAATGTATTATTTAATGTTTTGGACTGTTGAATTTCACTGTATTGATGTACACATGATAATGATGATAATCATGAAATAGACAAGTGAATGATGCTAATTGATCTGCTATTTTCCTGTGAAAAAATGTTTTTGAAGGTGAAGGTAAATATTTCTTGTGTGGTTAATAATGTTATATTGAAATGAAAATGAGAAGTGAAATCATTGAGTGGCCGTCTAACTGATGACGCAATGTGATTTATTGTGGGACAAAAGAGTCTAGTGAGAGGATTGCTTCACACACTGAGGAAGGCATTGTGCTGAAACGTTTATGTTTCATATCACCCGAAGAATGTAAAATAAAAACTGAACAGTAGTATTGACGAGATTAACGCACCAAAAACGGTTTTTGAAACTGCCAGTACGCAGGGCAAACTTCTTTACTCAACATACAAAAAAAAAACATTAAAAAGTAAATCTCTGAAATCAGAGAAAGCAATGTTTTAGAGTTCTGCAAATTTTGTTCGAATTCCAGCACTCGCGCTCATATATGCAGGGTTTCATAAAATGGATTTTCTTAGTTTCCGAAATCATTTTAACATGTTACAAGCAAAGTTGTGTCATTAAAAATAAGCTCAAGTTATAAAAAAAAAACATAGATGGATATTGATCTGTTCTTTTTATTTGTTTGTTTATTATATCTACAAGTGAAGTCAGAATTATTAGCCCCCTTTTGAATTTTTTTTCTTTTTTTTATATTTTCCAAATGATGTTTAACAGAGCAGGGAAATTTTCACAGAATGTTTGAAAATATTTTTTCTTCTGGAGAAAGTTTTATTTCTTTTATTTCGGCTAGAATAAAAGCAGTTTTTAATTTTTTATATATAATTTTATATATCTAGTCAAATTTTTTTTATCATTTATCATGGCAAGATAAAATAAATCAGTTATTAGAAATGAGTTAGTAAAACTATTATGATTAGAAAATGTGTTGGAAAAATCTTCTCTGTTAAACAGAAATTGGGGAAAAAAATAAAGATTGGGCTAATAATTCTGACTTCAACTATATATTTTTAAATTGTGGAGTTCTATTAAATGTATTTCTCTCTATTTATCCGTCCTCATACAAAATGTACCATTTACTTTTTACTTCAGTGACTTGTGTTGTCCTTAGTGTATATGGATGTTTTTATTTGAATGCTTGTTTGCCATTAGTCTAAACAAAGGTTTGAATTCCAGCACTCACATACTGTTCGTTTCATAAAATATATTTTCTTTAGTTTCCAAAAATCTTTTCAACATGCAACACAAGAAAACTTCAGTTCGAGTTACAAAAACAACAAAAGCACTTATGTTGGCGCACAGGCATAGAATTATGGCACCACACTGGAAAATGAAACCTTACAGTTGACAATGTCAAAGGAATGTCTTGTTTTACACACGACCACACAATGCTTACCTTTAAAGTGCTAATAAAAGACACATGAACCGTTGCAGATGTCAATGCCATTTGATGACGCTACATCATTTAACAATCAGATGACTTCACAGATTAGAGTTTAAATGATTCACAAACGGTGTTAGATTTTGTCTACCTTCTTTTAGGCCACAAACAGCGCTACAGAGTTAAACACATAGCTGATATGAAAGAAACTCAGTTCCCCCCAAATGCATTCAGGGGATCATCAAAAATATTGTGGGCTGTTTCTGCGGTTGAGGCAGGCTCCTGGATGGGCTGGCTCTTCTTGGACTTGGAGGACGGTTTTACTGTTGGTTTAGTAGTCCCAGTCGAGAAGATATCATCTGTGAAGGTGAGAGAAGGAAAGCAGATGCCAGTTAGAATTTTAGAGAGCGTCTTTATTGGTGGAAGTTAAGGATAATACCCAAAAATAAAGCTCATAAAAATCTTTAAAAGGAACACTCTTTTGGAAAACAGGCTCATTAAAAAAATACTTTATATACTTATTTTAGCCCAATAGATAAAAAAATGTTGCTATTTTCTACATCGATATGTTTAGAAACTATAGTCTCATTCTGGGGTAATAATCAAGGAAATTTCAAAGCATTGCTGCAGCAGGCGCAATGACATTTTGCAGAACTGTTTACCTGGTAGGGGACTATTTTCAGGCACTATGTAATGCCATTGCACAGGGTGAGTACATTTTCCTTTTGGGGTGAACCAACCCTTTAAATGTATTTATGTCAATACATGAACTTTCTCTACCTGATAATATTAAATTTTTTTAGAGGGGGTATTCTATAAATTATGTTAAAAATTCATGACAATCATTATTTCTGCTCAGAAAAAATCCCTTTCATCTTTAACACATTAATTTTATATTAATAATTGACATGATGGCAGTCCTAATTTTGTTTTTGTTTTGTGCTATTGCACTCAGAGGCATTATATGGAAGGGAATATGCAAACTAATTAAATGATATAGAAGGTCGCTGGTTCGAACCCTGGCTCAGCTCAGTTGGCTTTTCTGTGTGGAGTTTGCATGTTGTCCCTGCGTTCGCGTGGGTTTCCTCCGGGTGCTCCGGTTTCCCCCACAGTCCAAAGACATGCGGTACAGGTAAATTGGGTAGGCTAAATTGTCCATAGTGTATGAGTGTGTGTATGAATGAGTGTGTGGCTGTTTCCCAGAGATGGTTTGCGTGCTGGATAAGTTGGCGGTTTATTCCGCTGTGGAGACCCCGGATTCATAAAGAGACTAAGCCGACAAGAAAATGAATGAATGGATGAAATGATATACACAACACATAAGGGTATGCTTAGTTAAATAATGTGATGGAAGTATCTATGTAAGGTTATTTTGGGGAGGAGTTTATTGGCATACAAGAGATGTGATAGTGAACAAAAAATGCATTTGGTTGTTTTCCAATAACAATAACTAAAAAATATTTTGAAAAGTGCTGGTAACTTGGCTGGTTTAGACCTATTATGGATAAATAAACATGAAAATGTAAAAAAAAAAAATAAAATAAATAAAAATAGATGTGGCAGCAAATTCCTAACCTAATAAGTGATTTGTTGAATTGTTCATTCAAATTATTCCTACAAAAAACTGATTCAGTTATAAACGAAAGCATGTGCCTGTCTTTATAAATATATAATTTAAACACAATGAAAAATTTCTGCTTTGAGATACACAAATATCCTCCTGCTTTTTTGTTTAACAAAAAAATAAATAATACATGTCAAAAATACATCTCCCTCAATATTACCTTTGGTAAACTGTTAGTATAAAGTGAAATATACAAAGCCAAAACCCATGCAGGGTTATTTTTCTGCTTTCAAAACCTTTAACAGAACTACATTTTCTGGGGCTTCATTGTGCAGTGAATGTTTTTGAACTTTTTTATACTCAATATCTGGCCGCATATCATTAAATCCACAGTTATCGTATACAGGCCCGTGGCCAGCCTGGTGAAAGGGGTGGTTCATTTTTCTTAAAAACTGGACCTTTTTGCAGTTATTCACCTCATTTTATATTTAACTATGAGACTTAAATACTGCATTTCAGTGACATTTTAAGCACTATTTGTAGCTGGTTAGCTTGTCGGATGGTCATGATAAGCACACTTTTTCATGTACCATAAATATTTCCTAATAATTTTTAAATAAAGTTTTACATTAAAAACTGTAGCCTATTGACATTTATTAGTCAAATAAAAAACTGTCCAGCACATTCAACTTTCCTCTGTCACAATTTGGCCATTCGATTAAAAAAAATATTTAAAACATAATAACAATAACAATAATAATAATAATAATAATAATAATAATAATAATAATAATATAGAGCTTCATGATTTTTCTAGCTTTTCTTGTAAAAGAAAAAAGTTAATTTCAAAATTCATGGATAACAACAATAGCCAAAATAGTATTCAAATTAATTTTAATATGGACCACTTTTGGTGCGGCAAACCTTTTTTTTGGTCATTTTTTTCAAGAATAAGGTCCATGATTTAGAATAAATCACTTTTAAAATGTTATTTCTATTTAAACACAATACAGTAGCGAAAGATAACTTCACTTAAGTCAGATTATAAAATGAAAATATTTGTTAGCATTGGCCAAAACTCATTCCTGCTGAAGTGACAGCCTAAAGAGGATTCCGCTTGGTCTTAAAGCCTTTTTGCGATGGGTTATTTTCACCATTTATGATGGCATAGCAGTCAAAATAGGACAAATGAGCTCATGTATGGGACAAATTCTGGACCTTTGTCAGTTAGGGGTGGGTCTTCCAAACCACCCGAACACCCATGGCTAATTATACTACATTTTTTATACATTCTTAATGTGCATACATTTTCAGGATTCTTGAAACATCTTATATATGAGGCCAATGATAAGAATCAGAGCAAGGAGTGTTTTGCAGAGATAACTAACCCATGTCATCGTCGAATATAGATTTAGTCTCCACTTTCTTCTTTGCTTTCTTCTCCTTTGGCTTTGAGGTGCCAGTCAAGTCAGCGAAAATATCAACATCGTCATCAAACAAACTTGCATCCAAAGACGCTTCCTTGGGATTCTTCTGGGCCTTGGGAGGCTCTTTCACTTCATCCTGTAAACGTTAAGATTTTACGATCAACATAATAAAATATCAGAGTCAAACTGCTGCTTATGACCTTGATTGACAAAATTAATACCACTTACAATATAAAAATACCAAAAAACAATATTTATTAAGCTATTCTTACCTGAAAAATGTCAGATTTTACAGCGCTGGCCTCTTTTTTGGAGTTTTTACTCTCTAGGCTTTTACTTTTTCCTGCTCCGAAAATATCTTCGTCGCTATCTTCGCCACCTTCATCTAGAAACGGCATGTGTTTGGCTTTCTGGACAGATTTCGGTTTCACTGTGGCGAAAAGATCTTCATCGTGGCTGTCGAAAATAGACGGGGCTTGGTCTTTCTTTGATGGTGTGACATCCTCTGTGTTGGAGACCTTCTTCTGGCCTTCCTCAGTGGTTTGGATTTTGTGTTTGGAGGAGGAAACAGGCTTTGTGGCGAAGAGATCATCCGAATCAAACAGATCGTCTGTAGGCTCCAAAAATCTCTTCGGCCGGACTGCTTCATCTGGGCTTTTGGCGGGAGCCGGGGCGCTGACGGGGATAGTGAGCGCTGAGGGTCGCACTGAAACAGGGTTGAAGGGAGGGAGGGAAGCAGCCATTGCTGGTTCATTTTTTTGAACAGAGACGTTCTCGCCAGAAGCTTCATCAGACTGCTGTGCTGCAAGATGCCTCGCTGCCCTCGTCTGTGGCCGCCGTTTACCTGCGCCTTTAGCTCGACCCTGAGATAGAAAAGAAAAAAATTGAACATATACTCTACTTACAAAGCAGATTTCATGCAGCCATATTAAAATTAAACCATTTTCGCAGTATGGGTTGTCAAATAGAATATAAATTAATTGGATAGTTTACCCAAAAACATGTTAGTGTCAGCATTTGTTCCAAACACTTGTTGACGTTCTTGTGTTGAACACCAATGAGGATATTTTGAAGATGGAAAGCATTTTCACATCAACAGTAGCCAGAGCCTGCTTTAGGTCCTTTGAAGACATTTTAGGGTTTTTGGAGACCTCTTTTAGCATCTTGCGGTCTGCTCTTGGTGTAAACTTACTGGGATGACCAGACCTGGGCATGTTGGCAGTTGTTCTGAAAGCCTTCCCCCTGTAGATTATTTTACGGAGAGTGGAATGGCTCATTTCAAAATCTTTTGAGATCTTTTTAAATCCTTTACCAGACTTGTAGGCTGCTACAATTTGTTTTTCTGAAGGCCTCAGACAGCTCTTTAGCTCTCACCATGGTGCTCACTCTCACTTCAGTCAGCAGCACACCAAAATAAATTTCAGAAAGGGCAAGCCATATTCAAAATGCTATGATTTACTAATAATGTGTACCTGTTGTGGTACACCTGTCTGTGATTTAAGCCATTTTAAGTGTGAATAAATGTGGTGTCCTAACTTTTTCCCCAGTTAGAATATGCATTTCTGTCAAATTAAATCTTTTTTTTTTTTTTTCAGTTTTAATTGTTTAGTGGTGTTACCTTAATCTTTCAGTATTGTCTAAATTAAGATTAACTAACTGTATATAAAAAAAAACGTTTAAAATACCCAGGCTTTCATATGGTGTACTATTTTTTTACATGACTACATACGTATTTGTACTGCCACTTTAGCAACTTTTCATTGTGTTGTACGGTACAGTTTGCATTTTCACTGCAGTTTAGTACTGCTTAAAGTAACTTTCCTCATGGTTGTGCTGCCTCTACTGCGGTGAAATCCCTATTAATGCAACAAAAGTGAATGACAGAAACCAACACACACAACAGAGAGGCAATAGTTGCTGCAGATTGAATGGTGTTCTTGATTTTCAGCATGTGCTTGTTAAGCAATAAAAGAAAACTGGGTTTATTTTAGCAGAAGTTGATGGCAAAACACGGTTTAGTCATGCAAGTTAAAAACAGAGCAGTGACTGCTGCTGACTATTTAAATGTAGCGTGTTTAGTGGCTCATGTCTTTATATAGTGAAGCATAGCATTTTCACACCTGATATCATGAGTTGCATTTGTGTACTGTAAGTGACAACACTGCCATGTCACTCAGAAACAGACAGCACACATTTTTATTTGTGGCAGCCCATCAAATTAAAAGCTTGAAAACCCTATTGATTAAACAACTGGGATAAATATTAGTTTATTAGGTAATAATAAATAAAAAAAATGAATACATTTTATTACTCAGCGTTTACAGTATATATATATATATATATATATATATATATATATATATATATATATATATATATATATATATATATATATATATATACATACATGCATACACACACACACACACACACACACACACACAGTTGACGTCAGAATTATTAGCCCCCCTGAATTATTAGCCCGTTTATTTTTTTCCCCCAATTTTTGTTTAACCGAGAGAATATAGTTTTTAACACATTTCTAAACATAATAGTTTTAATACCTCATTTCTAATAACTGATTTATTTTATATTTGCCATGATGACAGTACATAATATTTTACTTGATATTTTTCAAGACACTTACAGTTTACAGTGACATTTAAAGGCTTAACTAGGTTAATTAGGCAGGTTGCATAATAATGTTTTTTTTCTGTAGACTATCAAAAATAGTTTAAAATGGCTAATAATTTTGACCTTAAAATGTTTTTTTTTATTATTTAAAACTGCTTTTATTCTAGCCAAAATAAAACAAATAAGACTTTTTCCAGAAGAATAAATATTATCAGACATACTGTAAAAAATTCCTTGATCTGTTAAACACCATTTGGTGAATATATAAAAAAATTAATTAATAAAAGGGGGGCTTCTAATTCTGTCTTCAATTGTGTGTGCTAGTGCATGTGTCTGTGTATTTATCATATTGACTATAATATTGCCAATACAAACTATGTATAATAGTCAGGTCTGGACTTTATGACTGGAGGCCACTTCATGACTGTATTTGTTTCATCTGCTGTTTTTCTCTCTAAATATGGTTTCATTACATTAGCAGTGTGTTTATCATGCTGATAAATAAAACTTACAAACTAGTTGTTTTCTAGTAGGAATTACATGACAAATTAAAACCTGTCTGAACTTTCAGCATTCGCATACCCATTCAATTAGGCAGTATTGACAAAAGCCCTAGCAGAAAGGCAGATCAAACCAAAACAGGAACTCCCGTATTTTCAAGTCATTCTTCCATCTTTCTTCAACTTTTCTTTCATCCTTCTTAGATCTAGAACTAACCTGTATTTTCTGGTTGTATTTATAAAGAGAATGAGAAGTAATATACAGTATAATGTTATTATAATCAAAACAAAAATGAAACTGGGGGCCTAAGACTTTTGCACAGTACTGTAGCTATTTCTCTTTATGAGTTAAAGAGGAGGCATCCCATTTTGTTAAACATACAAAATCAGACTCACAAAAGTGATTTTATACAGATATAAAGCAAATTAAATGCAAGTAAAGTGTCTACTTTATTATTTTAAATACAATATAGGTGTAATAATATATCACTGCCCTGAAGCATAACATATATGTGTGTAACATTCAAATAATATACTTATTCTAACCGATGCTAATTAAATATAGATCATACTAAATTTGACTAAATGACCAAAACGGCTTAATGTGCGTGTACTATAAATCTCAATAAAATGTACAATAGTCATT
This sequence comes from Danio rerio, assembly GCF_052040795.2. NCBI lineage: Eukaryota > Metazoa > Chordata > Actinopteri > Cypriniformes > Danionidae > Danio > Danio rerio. Next base: position 19,806,640 of record NC_141033.1, read on the forward strand.
TGTTCTGCATAGAAATTGCAGATAAAACACAAACATTTTCAGACAGTTAGTATGCAGCCCTATACACAAGCAAAATGTCATGACACCACCTGAAAGCGTGAACCATAAGCAACCCACCTTGTTAGCATTCAGCAGTGTGCTGATCAGAGCGGGCGAGTCAAAGCTCACGCCGCCCTCGCTGGAGCCTTGATGATCAGGCATCGTCCTGGCAGCTGCAGGAAGGCCAGTGTGTGCCAGTCCGGGGATTACACTGACAGCTCCTGGAGCCCGTGGCACAGCACCTGGCAGGAGGCCCGCAGGGTTCAATGCTAAGACCGCCTGAAAGAAACAGACCGCTCTATAAATCTGTGTCAAAACTTTAAATCAACACGCCGTGCTCTTTGCTCACATGCAAAAGATCAGAGAGGAACTGATCTATTTTAGAAGTGCAAGAGAATTAGCATTTCCTGAAGCACACAGCTTGCAAGGAGGCAGCGTAATAGTTTACAGTATGTATTATTATAGCTTGTGTGTGTGCAGATGAATCAAGGTGGGTTAAAGGCTTAAACTGATAAAAGAAAAAAACAATAGCACGTTTTCGTTATACTTTAACCATCTGTTTGTCCTGATTGTTTATTTAAAACAAACAAACACACACACACAAACACACACACTCACTCACTCACTCACTCACTCACTCACTCACAATGCTAAACTAACGGAGACTTCTGCATTTACATATGGTTGCTTTTCTGAGTATTTGGAGTCCTTCTTCTACTATCCTCACTCATAAGTCGCTCTGAATGAAAGCATCTGCTAACTGAGTAATGTAAAAAAAAATACAATTCAATTGATATAATAATTACAAACTGAATAAAGCAAAACTGATCAAACAACCACAAAACAACTGACAAATATGTGGAGTTTACAATCAACTTTTTCTGCTCATAAAAGATTTGAATCAAATATAATTTTTGAAATGCATCAAAATACAGTAAAACTGTCAAAAGTGAAATGTTATTACAATATGAAAGAACCGTTTTCTTATTGGATGTGGTTTAAATTGTTATTTGTTTTTATTATTTATTAAAATGAACAGCGATGGGCAAAAAGTAATCGTGATAAATCGAATCCAAAATAAGTTTGTTTTGTTTGTTTTGAGCAAATAAATGCAGTGAGCAAATGAGGCTTCTTTTAAAATCATTAAAAATAATATTACTGATATCAAATGTTTCACTACGACGGAAGTATAATTAGAAGGATGATGTTATCACTGCTGATTGCATGGTAAATATTGATACACTGCTGCTTTGCAACCACTACACACAGGCTTTGGCCAGATGTAAAGTCTTCCTGTCAGTGCAGATGATGCAATAATGATTTACAACAACGCCATAGAGAGAAGCAACATTATGGCAAAGTTACAATCAAGCCAGTATGCCAGTAAAAAAAATGAAAATGTTAAAAGGCAAGGATGTACTACACTACCTGACAAAAGTCTTGTCGTCTATCCAAGTTTTAGCAAAAGCAAATAATAACTTGACTTCTAGTTGATTATTTAGTATAAGAAGTGTTTATATGAAAGGCAAAGGCCTCTAGATTACACTTATTTTACCAAAATAAAATATGATCATGCCTTATTTTGACAGAAATAATGTACAGTAAAGAATATAAAGTCATGGTATAGTGGGAAAACGATTAATATTGTATATGACTCCCATTAACTTGGAGAACTGCATCCATACATCTCTGCAATGCCTCAAATAACTCATTAATAAAGTCATCTGGAATTGCAAAGAAAGCGTTCCTCCAGGACTCCCAGAGTTCATCAAGATTCTTTGGATTCATCTTCAATACCTCCTTTATTATCTTACCCCAGACACGCTCAATAATGTTTAATCTAATAATCTGGTGAACGGGCTGGCCAATCTTGGAGCACCTTGACCTTCATTGCTTTCAGCAACTTTAATGTGGAGACTGAATGAGAGCTATCCTACTAAAGAATTTGCCTTCTCCTGTGATTTGTAATGTAATGGGCAGCACAAATGTCTTGATACCTCAGGCTGTTGATATTGCCATTCACTCAGCAGATCTCTCGCACGCCCCCATACTGAATGTAACCTCAAATCTTGATTTTTCTTTCACAAAAAAAAAAGATTTCTGTGAGAAATTTCTGTGAGAATCTTGGGTGCATCCAGGAGTCCATTCCAACAGGTCTTTTGCAGTATTTGTGATGATTGGGAGGCAGTTCAACAGATGATTCATCTGAAAAATCTGCCTTGTGTCACTTTTACAAATGATTAACTAAAGGTCAAGTTATTATTTGTTGCCCTTAAAACTGAAATCGACGACAATACTTTTGTCAGGTACTGTACACTTTAAAGAGTAAAAGATATTGGTGAATTGTACAAAACAGCTCAATGAAAAGCAAAGCTGGTGCTTTTCTTTGACATTTGAGAAAGATCATGCCAGGACAAAAAAACAGAAATGCAGAAAACATTGCTTTAACAATGAGAGAAATGGAGTGCAAAAATATAGATATTTCATCTTTAAAAACATTACTTGAAGTTCTCCGATCCGTGAGGTTTTTTTAGATTTTAGAGGGTTTGTGGGCTCCTGCATAATTAAATAAAATCAATTACATTTATATCAACCATTGTAGCCAATATCCACTTTCATAGTTCTCAAAAATATATGTATATGTATTCATGTATTCAAATATATGTTTATGTAATATACATTATGTAATCAGTAAATGTTTCAAAATTCAATTAAATGTTTAAAAAGTATTCAATTACTCAGGACATAATTGATATGCACCAAATATATGAGTAGTAAATGTATTAAAAATAGCATGTAAAAGTATTTAACTACTCATAATTAATTATTAGACATCATTCAAAATGTAATGCATGTATAAAAAATATATATAAATTGTAAATTTACAATTAAAATCATATAATTTTCGAAACTTCTATTGAATACATTTAAAAAAAATTTTTAGTAACAATTAAAAAAACACAACGAAGCAGATTTGTTTTTGATAATACCTTGCTTGAGGTGGATATGGACTTGTCGATTTCATTTGTTTTAGGCTTGCTGGGCTTCTCTGGTACTTTCTGCATGTGAATATTTAAGCATTAATGTTTTCAATATGTTGTGCAAAGACAAATTATATTAAATGTACAAGTTGAGGATTAAACCATACCGGAGGAGCTTTAGGCTTTGCTGAACTGAAGAGGTCGTCATCATCATCATCCCCAAACAGTGTTGGGGCAACAGATTTAGCAGAGCTCTGAGGTGGCACCTGTTCAAAATCAACAAAAACTGTTTCAGTGTATTCGCCATCAAGCAGAAACAGAACAGAAAGAGCAGTGCAGCGTTGTCCAAAGTAGCTAAATTTTGACAAGTATCAATACTGAAGTCCATACATTTGAATACATTTTAAATAGATCTATTATAAATCAGGGAGATTTCCAAAGTCACTAAGGTGTCCTTATTGTGCGTGTCCAGGTTTTATCAGTTTTAACATCAAACATTAAGTTTGATATATACTCTTGCAACAATATGACAATTTACACCAATCTTTAAAAAAAGCCAGCTATGTCTAAAAATGCAAGTAAAAGATTTGACAAAGAAACTTATTCAATTTAAAGCCATGCAAACATTTTAACGCGTTTCAGAAAAACGATCTCCGTAAACACTATACAATCTACTCTAAATCCCATAATATGGGACATGATAAAACCCATTCATTTCAATGGCTTGTGCCGTTCTGCTGTGTAGAACTGCTCCCATCATGCTATATTGCGCTGTAAGTCAGTCATGCCACAGTTTCACTTTGTTTATGTATAGTTTCCAGTAATGATGGGAAGTTTGGATCGTTTTACTGATTTGGACCTTTGAGTCTCGTTCCTTGAGATGAACAAATATATTTGCAGTCATTTCGTTCATTTAGTTTAATTTGCCAAAATATTATTAAAAAAAACTACAAGTTGCTTCCAAACACATCTATACTTAGCCCAAATGTTGATCGCACTAAAAACAATTCATAACTAGAATGTTATAAAAAAGATTAAATAATCATTCATTACTTTACCTTTTGTCTATGGTTAGCTCAGCTCACCTCTTCTGACAAGTCTACAAGTTTGAGTCGTTCATTCTTGTGACACAAACAGTCCCATACCTACAACCTAAGCTTAACTAATGCACACAGTCTGAATGAAAGGACCCATGATTAATCTTCAGGTTTAAGTCGTTTGTTCATCACATGACAGCATGTAAATGAGATGACTCAAAACCGAGAACTGAGGAAATGAACAGATCAAATCTTTTTTCGACTCTGATTGCATATGATTGGCTTCTGTCCTTCATATGATGAAAAAACAACTAAAACCTGAAAGAAGACTCGAAAAATGAACTAATCTTCTACTCCACCTGCACAAATGAACGAATCACTCCCTGAGAGGACTCTTTGTTCTCAAGTCAAATAAAAGATTCGTTCAAAATAAACAAATAAATCAAGAACGACCCACCACTAGTTTCAAGTGGCCTACTTCAGTTAATGTTGCACATTCCAGGTTTTATCAGTTTAAACATTGAACATTAAGCCACAAAACAGAACTATATACTCTTGCAAAAATATGACAATTTACACCAATCTTTAAAAAAATAGCGAGCTATGTCTAAAAATGAAAGTAAAACATTTGACAAAGAAACAATTGACTAACAATAAATTCAAAGCTGCCTAATAAGACTCCACGTCCAGAGGGTTTAATGAGTTTCAGAAAAACAATCTCCGTCCACACTATACAACCTAAATCCCATGATTTGTGACATGATAAAACCCATTCATTTCAATGGCTTGTGCCGTGGAAGGTAGAGGTCTGTGTAGATCTGGTCCCATTGTGCTATAGAGAATTTTAAAGGAAGTAAACAATAATAATGGTCCTAACGTATTTCCTATTTTACATTTTTAATTTCTATAGCTTCTGCGAATCCAAAAAGAGCCACATATTGATAATGTTATGATATAACATTTATATGTTTTAACATGTAGTTATGATTAAATTACCTCTTGTTACAGTTATGAAATAGTTTGATAACAAGCAGGAAATGTTCACGGGCCAATGACATCACCACATTAAAATGGTCTATATTGCACACCTGACTGCTCCTGCTATTTATTAACACTGTGTTCACCCGCTGTCCATTTAGAACAATTTTCTTTCTAAGTGCTCCCGTTATATTTATACAACGACAGTTCATCCACCCTTTGCTCTATTATTATTTTGCTCTGTCACTTAACAACCTGACTGTTCTGTCTGAGGGCCATTGTGCGCGAATAAAACGCATGAAGTAGAAAACCCTGGTTCATCTGTGCAGCCTGTGTATAGCTGCGTCCCAAACCGCATACTTATCCACTATTCTACGCCATTTTGTAGTATTAATAGTGTAAGTAGTGTGTTCAAGTGTGTAATGATGGACACTTCACGCACTCAACGACCGCAGGTTTGCTTATGTAGCGGAAGGGGCGGAGCTATCGGGCGCCCATGTTGGAGAACTTTATTTATTTTGGATAGTGAAAGCAAAATTTCCCTACGAGATTGATTATAGCGCTTCCCGATGGTGAATGCGGTTATAATCACAGTAGGTATTATTTGATAATTCGGTCATTTATTTCACTGATTTGGCAACCATCAAACGTCATCAGGGACACAATTTAAATTTCCGCCTAGTATAAAAAAAACATTAGTGTGCCATTTGGGACGACACTACATAAATTTACTATCCTGTTGAGTGTGTAAGTGCATAAGTACATAGTGCATGAGTGCATAGTGTATAGTGTGCCATTTGGGACGCAGCTATTGTTTTCCTTACTAGGCAGCAGGTTACCTGTAGTAGATATGAACGAGTCAGGGGACAAACTGAGTTACAGTGCATGCGGAAAGTATTCATAGCGCTTCACTTTTTCCACATTTTTTAATAGTACAGCCTTATTCCAAAATAGATTAAATTTATTTATTTCCTCAAAATTCTACACACAATACGCCATAATGACAATGTGAAAAAAGTTTTTTGAAATTGTTGCAAATTGATTAAAAATAAAAAACCTGAAAAATCACATGAACATAAGTGTTCACAGCCTTTGCCGTGAAGCTTTAAATTGCGCTCGGGTACATTCTGTTTCCACTGATCATTCTTGAGATGTTTCAGCAGCTTAATTGGAGTTCACCTGTGGTAAATTCAGTTGATTAAACATGATTTGAAAAGGTCTATATAAGGTCCCAGGGTTGACAGTGCATGTCAAAGCACAAACCGAGCATAAAGACAAAGGAATTGTCTGTAGACCTCCGAGATAGGACTGTCTCAAGGCACAATGCTGGGGAAGGTTACAGAAAAATTTCTGCTGCTCTGAAATTTCCAATGAGCACAGTGGCCTCCATCATTCTTAAGGAGGTGATAATAACCTGATGGTCAATCTGTCTGAGCTCCAGCATTGTTCTGTGGAGAGAGGAGAACCTTACAGAAGGACAACCATCTGTCCAGCAATTCAACAATCAGGCCTGCATGGTAGAGTGGCCAGACGGAAGCCACTCCCCACCTGGAATTTGCCAAAAGGCATCTGAAGGACTGTCAGACAATAAGAAACTAAATTCTCTGGTCTGATGAGACTAAAATAAACTCTTTAGAGTGAAATCCAGGCGTTATGTTTGGAGAAAACCAGGCACCGCTCATCAGTGAAGCGTGGTGGTGATGTTTTTCAGCAGCAGGAACTGGAAGACTAGTCAGGATAGAGGGAAAGATGAATGCAGCAATGTAGAGAGACATCCTGGATAACAACCTGCTGCTGAGTGCTCTTGACCTCACACTGGGGCGACGGTTCATCTTCCAGCAGGATAATGACCCAAAGCACACCACCAAAATATCAATGGAGTGGCTTCACAACAACTCGGTGAATGTCCTTGAGTGGCCCAGCCAGAGCCCAGACCTAAATCCAATTAAACATCTCTGGAGAAATCTGAGAGATCACCAAATGGTGTGCCAAGCGCTATGAATACTTTCATTTCATTCATTGTATAAACCTAATTCAAAATGCATATACGTTTTTCCTAAAGGAGATCAGGAACGGGATTGTCTATTGTTTGACTGCCCACTCCCATTCAAATTATAGTTCCACCCACTCCCACGTTCGATAAAGAAAATAAATCCTATACTGCAAAAAAAACTGGTTGGTTCCTACGGCTGTTCCACAGCTCTACTGCAAGAATAGATTGTTGCTGCATTGAGCAAATCATATGAGCAGTGGTGTGCACCGTCAAAGTCAAGTCGTTTAAAACAGCTCAATATTCCGCTCTGTGCATATTCCTCTTATATAAACTATATACTTATTCATGCGTGAAACACACATGCTCACTGGAAAACTAAAGTTCTCTCAAATAATACACTGACAGCACATCTTTATGTAGTATACTAGTTCCTTGCTGCTTGAAATAGCACTACTGTGCTGTCATGACAATGCTTTTATTATTAATCAGTATGATTTAATTTATTAATAGTCAAACTAAATCTCTATAATATTAATTAATAATAAACAATTATTAAAAAGCATTTTCCGTTTTGGTTTTCAGCTAAGTCAATAATTTTAACTTGTAGAAATGAGAAACTCCCGTATTGTGACAACACTAATAAAGTAATACGGAGTAATAGTTAAAAAGCTCAGGTAAAGACAAAACCCTTCATCATAGCATAGACTTACAGCTGGTTTAGGAGAAGTGGCGAAGAGGTCTACATCTGGGTCATTGTCTCTCTGTTGTGTTTGACTGAAAAGCAGCTCCTCATCCTGAAACACACCCGTGCTCTTCATGCGGGGCCCGTGTTCCTGAAATTACAAGCAAAATTAATGAATAACCTACTAAAATTTGTACTCAGATTCACACAGAACTGGATATTTGAATCAGTGACCTTCAGTGCATTCTTTTCTGTAGATCTGGATGCTGTTGGTGCAGGAATTATTTCATCTGTGCTGAAATCGTCATCATCATCGTCATCGTCCTCATCAAAAAGACTCAGAGCTGTTTTCTTGGTCTTGGTCCCTTTACTCTCCATGGGCGGTGGACCCTCCTTTTGAAGCTCGTCATCAGGAATCTCCTCTTGAGTCTTAGGTGGTTTCTGTGGAACAGACATTTTTTTGAGCATGCATTTATGTGTAAAATCTGTTTATTAAATTATTTACTGGTATTTGTATTGTATTTAATATATTTTAAGTTAATTAAAGGTTAACATTTCATATAAGAATATCTTCAAAAAGTTAATTTTTTTTTCTAATTCTATTCAAGAAGTGAAACTTGTATAATGTATACATACATTCTACACAGACTGATACATTTCAAGTGTTTATTTCTTTACCATTTGGGTGATTTTGATGACAATCAATGAAAACCCCAAATTCAGTATCTCAGAAAAGTATTAACCTGTTAGCCAGCACTCACTTTTGGGCATTTACACCTACCTAACTTTAAACATTAACAGTTCTTGACCCCAGTAAGCTACGAACAGAAATTACAGTAGGTAACATTGGAACAAAGACACTTTGGGTAAAAGTTTTACTGTGGTAAAAAGGGAGGTTTCATGCTCAAAAATATAAAAAAGTTATACATAATGAAGTCATGAGAAAAGAAATTGTACTGTGTTCAATACTTGCTTTTTGTATACAAAACAGTAAAACATTAATGTAATGACCTAGAAAAAAAACTATGCCTTGAAAGCCAAGTGTTTCATGAGTTTATATTACAAATTTGATTAAGATAGCAAGCAAAATAAGATTTCTTTAAAATGTTTTCTGAGACTATATCAGTGTCCTTCTTTCCCTCATCGTCAGAGGCATTTTCTCAAAAATTACGATCCCAAACTTAATTTATCAACTAGAGTTTATAATGCTCAAAATTACAAAAAAAAAAAGTTATCGACGCTTTAGTAATGTAAAAAAAATTGCACCGCACTAATCATTTTACTATTTCATAAACAAATACAGTTGAAGTCAGAATCTTCAACTGAATCTTTTTTTTTATATATATATATTCCTAAATTATGTTTAACAGAGCAAGGACATTTTCCCTGTATGTCTGATAATATATTTTTTCAGGAGAAAGTCTTATTTGTTTTAGTTTGAGTAGAATAAAAGCAGATTTAATTTTTTTTAAAGCCATTTTAAGGACAAAATTATTAGCCCCTTTAAGCTATTTTTTTTCTAATAGACTACAAAACAAACCATCATTATACAATAACTTGCCTAATTACTCTAACCTTCCTAGTTAACCTAATTAACCTAGTTAAGCCTTTAAATGTGACTTTAAGCTGTATAGACGTGTCTTGAAAAATATCTAGTCAAATATTATGTACTTTCACCATGGTAAAGATAAAATAAATCAGTTATTAGAAATGAGTTATTAAAACTATTATGTTTAGAAATATGTTGAAAAAAAATCGTCTCTCCGTTAAACTGAAATTGAGAAGAAAAATAAAGAGGGGGGCTAATAATTCTGACTTCAACTGTATATGAAATTAGTCCTGGAGCAATTCAGTGCAGCAGTCACACTGCACTTTTCTCCCCTATATGCATGCTATTGGGACAGACCAGAAGTATAAGCTTGTGCGACAAGTTTCACAGTTCACTGCATTGAGAAGTTCAAACTTGGTGAACTCTGACCTGCAACATAGCATCACTTGACTGCGTGAGACCAATCGAAGATCAAAACATGACCTCTCTGGACAGAAACTTTAAATATGGACCAATCACTCACCTTTTTTAATGTCTAATCATCTTGTTTGATTCTGCCCCTTTTTGCAGTGTCATACAACAGAATTGAGCATGCTCAAACTCAAGTGATATGGCTGCATTAAGCTGCAGTCACACTGGACTTTTCTCCTTATAGACTTCCATTCATACGCACACGAATGTGTCAGACTGGAAACTCAAGCTCATTCGTCAAGTTTCGCAAAGTTTAAGGTTTGTAAACTATGACCAGCGAAATCGTATCAAATGATTGCGTGAGACCAATCAAAGATCAAAATTCTGCACAGAAATTAAAACATAAATGGACCAATCGCTCGTTTTTTTTAATGTGTAAGCATTTTGTTTAAACCCGCCTCTCTCAATGTATATAGTGGGACGGGAGGGGGGGGGGGGGGGTTTGATTTCCTGCTGATTTTTATTGTTTGCCCACTGACAAAGAAATGATCTGTTTGTAATTGTAGTGGTAGGTTTATTTTATGTGTGAGAGACAAAATTGCAACAAAACAATGCAGAAGAAAATGCAACACAAAAAGTTATGAACTGATATGTATAAACAGATATATAATAATAATACAATAATATTTACAGACTGATCATTTCTTTGTCACCAGGAAAACCACAAGGACTCTTCCTAGAGCTGGTCGGCCATCTAAGCTGAGTGATTGGGAGAGAAGGGCCTTACTCAGAGAGGTGATCAATAACCCGATGGTCACTCTGTCTGAGCTAAAGTGTTCTTCTGTGGAGAGAGGAGAACCTTACAGAAGGACAACCATCTGTGCAGCAATCCACCAATCAGGCCTGCATGGTAGAGTGGCCAGACGGAAGCCACTCCCCGCCTGGAATTTGCCAAAAGGCATCTGAAGGACTCTCAGACCATAAGAAACAAGATTCTCTGGGTCTGATGAAACTAAAATGGAACTCTTTGGAGTGAATGCCAGGCGTTAAATTTGGAGAAAACCAGGCACCGATTACCTTACGGTTAATACCATCCCTACAGTGAATCGTGTTGGTGGCAGCATCATGCTGTGGGGATGGTTTTCAGTAGCAGAAACTGGACGACTAGTCAGGATAGAGGGAAAGATGAAT
>NC_141033.1:20385000-20422500 GCF_052040795.2 Danio rerio
ATTATTATAATAAAGCATAATGGAGCTGCCGAAGTTATGTTCATACCTAATTAACTGCACATTAAGTATATGATATTAGGTTTTATTGGTGTAGTTTATTAAATCTCGTGTTTCCAGTCTGTGCTCTTACTAAACTAAGCCACCCGACTAATGAGTTTGTTTTTTATACAACAACAAATACATCTTGTGTTGAACGGAAAGTGAAACGTTGGTTTGCAGGAATCAATCGTTATCTGTGTTGGTTTGTGTTGTGACCACTAGATGTCCTCACACTACTTCGTATTGAAAAGCTTTGTTGAAGTAGAAAAGATGCTTCGCCATCAGTGTAAATGAACACGTCTTAAAGGTCCCTATTCAGCTAATAACTTGTCTAAAAAAAACTCTTGTGCAATAGTTTTCTTGATTTGTTTTTCTTTTTTATTTATTTTCCAAACGATGTTTAACAGAGCAAGGGAATTGTCATGTTATGTCAGATGTTTTTTCTTCTGAAAAAAAGTCTTATATTTTATTTCAGCTAGAACAAAAGCATTTTGAGGTCAAAATGATTAGGCCCTTTAAGCTATATATATATATATATATATATATATATATATATATATATATATATATATATATATATATATATATATATATATATATAATTGATAGTCTACAAACAATCGTTATACAATTGCTTAATTACTCTAACCTACCTAGTTAATCTAATTAGCCTAGTTAATCCTAGTTGAGTTTTGAAAAAATATCTAGTCAAAGATTATTTACTCTCATCATGGCAAAGATCGAATACATCAGTTATTAGAAATGACTTTGAATTAAATTTGAATTTGAATTAGAATAAAATTATTAAACTCTCTGTTAAATGGAAATCGGGGGAAAAGTAAACAGGGGACTAATAATTCAGGGGGGCTAATAGTTCTGACTTCAACTGTCTGTGTTCTAGACATTGTAATAAACACACAACAAATTTTGAAGGAATTTTAATTTAAATCTTGACAAATCCAGACGTGCAAAAACAGATCAGCTCAATGCGAAGACTGCAGGTAGAGTAAGTTCATAGCAGGATGACCAGACCAATAAACCCCTTTTCTATCCAATTGCATCGTGAGGACACACAATAGTACCCATAAATGATGTAAATGTGGTTTTGAGGAAAAAAAAAATAAATCGCTTGCCTTTTTTAAAAAATTGTTAAAAGTGATGTTGTAATTCACTGACAGTGGGCTTTACAGGTTAAGGGTTGTTCATCAAAAATAAAAACTGTTATAATTTAACAATAATAATAATAATAATAATCATACATTTTATTTATAACACGCTTTTTTAAGACCCAAAGTGCTTACAAGAAAGTAAAACAGTCCAAGGAACCAGCATTCCTAATGTTTGTGGGAAGCATGTTGCACACTATGTTTGGCAAAGACTCTGACCACTTGCAAAGAAATGGAAAGCAGCAAGCATAGCAAAAGTCAATTTGAGGAAAACACAGTGGTGTTAACAAATAAATGTATTGTTTTATAAATTTCGATTATTCATCCATTCATTCTTTTTCTACTGCTTCTCCGTGGCCGGGTAGCGAGGGCAGCAGTCTTAGGACAGAACCCCAGACATCCTTTCAGCTCCGAGAGACATAGTCCCTCCAGCGTGTCCTAGGTCTTCCGCGAGGCCTCCTCCCAGTAGGACATGCCTGGAACACCTCCCTAGGTAGGCGTCCAGGAGGCATAAGAAACAGATACCCAAGCCACCTCAGCTGACTTCTCTTGATGTGGAGGAGCAGCGGCTCTACTCTGAGCTCTTCCTGGGTGACAGAGCTCCTCACCCTATCTATAAGAGTGCACCCTGCCACCCTGCAAAGGAAGCTCATTTTGGCTGCTTGTATCCGAGATCTTGTCCTTTCGGTCATGACCCAAAGCTCATGACCATTGGAATCCTTCCCTCACTCGTGAACAAAACCCCAAGATACTTGAATTCCTTCATCTGGGGTAAAGACTTTTCTCCAACCTGGACATGGCAAATCACCTTTTTCCCAGTGGAGCACCTTGGCCTCGGACTTGGAGGTGCTAATTCTCATCCCAGTTGCGTCACTTTCGGCAGCAAACCGCCCCAGTGCATGCTGAAGGTCCATGTTCAATGAAGCCAACAGAACAACATAGTCTGCGAATAACAGAGATGAAATCCTGTGGTCGCCAAACCAGACCCCCTCCAGCCCAGGGCTATGGTTTGAAATTCTGTCTATGAAAATTATTAACAGAATTGGTGACAAAGCGTAGCCCTGCCGGAGCCCAACATGCACTGGAAACAGGTTTGACTTATTGCCGGCAATGCGAACCAAACTCCTACTCTGTTTATACAGGGACGAGACAGCTCTTTACAGAACGCCTCTGACCCCATACTCCCAGAGCACCCTCCACAGAATGCCACTGTGGACACGGTCAAATGCCTTCTCCAAGTGCACAAAACACATGTGGACAAGTTGGGCATACTCCCATGAATCCTCGAGCACCCTGGTGAGGGTATAGACCTGGCCCAGTTTATCACGGCCCAGACGAAAACCACATTGACGCTCCTGGATCCTAGGTTCAGCTATCGGCCGGATCCTCCTCTCCAGTACCCTGGCATAGACTTTGCCAGGGAGGCTGAGGAGTGTGATCCCCCTATAGTTGGAGCACACCCTGTGGTCCCCTGGGCTAAAGCCCCTGGTAGGCTCTCCCAAGACAAAAAGGTCTTAGGTGAGGAGTCAGACTAGGTGCGGTTCAAAAATCCCTTTTGAGTACAACAACAGCAAGGACCGTGACGCCACCCGGTATGGTGCAGCTGGGGCCCCACCCTGGAGCCAGGCCAGGGTCTGGTGGCTGGGTTTTATCTCACAGAACCCGGCCAGGCTCAGCCCGAAGGAGCAATGTGGCACCATCCTCCTGCAGGCCCACCACCCACTAAGGGAGCCATAAGGGGCTGGTGCATTGTGGAACGGGTGGAGGTATAAGCTTAGGACCTTGACAACCCGATCGTTGAGTTGGCGGTTCATTACGGTTAATAATAAAGGGACTAAGCTGAAAAGAAAACAAACGAATTAATTAATTTATGATTTTATTTTTAATTTATAAAAGTAGTGATATATTAAACTGTACTTAAGAAAATCACACTATAGATTGAGGTGGAGTTCGTTTTTATATTCACACATTTGGACTTTCTTCTTTAATAATTTCAGAAAAGAATTCTTTGCAAATCCCTATTAATGAAATCATGTTAGCAGCCAGTGACTATCAAAATAGAACATTGTTCACAGTCAATAAAATAGTCCTAATATTGTTTTGACGTCATATTTACACGAGAGTTCAGTCTGAATGTTCAAAGTACCATGGTAAACAATATAGGACGAATGTGTGAATATAAAACCCCTACATAAATATAAATGTAAAATGGCCAAAACCTCTCTAAAACCAGGCTTGTTAACCAGCTAAAATCAGCCAACCAGTCCAGGCTGGTTTAAGCTGTTTTTTTTTTATTAGGGAATGCAGTAATTTTTATAAAGGTCCATGGAAGAAAATGAATAAAAACAATTTGCTGCATTTAGAATGATGACAATACTAATTATATTCATATTTGTCAGTTGTTACACTGAAAATGCAACGTCAACAACCCTCATAACACTGTGAAAGTCCAGAGCAGTACAGTAACTTATATTTGTCGCTGCCTGTCTCTTTAAGACATTAGACAAGCTCGCCTTCTCCAACATAACTCGTCTGTGTCACATACAGGTCTATCCCGTCTGAAGAACTGAACTGCAGGCTGTGAGTGTTATTTGTTTTGTTGTGATGTTAACCCATGAAAGCAGTCCCTTAATGCACATAATTATGTTTTTAGTAGACAATATTCCTAGATTTTATCTTTCGTTGTAGCAACCTTACTCTCTAGCTAACGTTAGGCAACCAAGCTAGCCAGCAGATGTTAGCCCAAATGCACTTTAGCCCTATTTGCAAACAGTGCACAATATACAATACTCTGCATGCTGACTCGGCATTACATAAGGAATTGCTTTAGTAAGTACATTTACGTAAATATCCTTGAACACGTGTTCTAGTCGATTCTGCCATCGTTAAATTTAGCTAATGTTAATGTTGCGTCAGTTAACGTTAACAGTTTTGAATGAAGTAAAACGTGATAATTGACTATAAACTCTCACACCAGATGTAGACATAACGTTACTTAATGTTTTTATATGTTGTTGTTATTACTACTATTACTAATACATTCAATAATATAATCTGTTCGTTTTTGTTTTTACAAATCAGCTTTTAAGATAACATAACGTTACAGTTATGTTACTTACAGTTTGTTTACAGTAATGCTAACTGTTCCTAGTATTTGTAGTAACTGTTCCTAGTATTTGTAGTAACTAGTATTTGTAGTATTTGTAGTAACTGTTCCTAGTATTTGTAGTATTTGTCTGTACTTGAGCTTTGTTGTTTTTCTATGTGAGGTAATTTACAGTATAGGTTTGCCTTTTAAGGAACTTGCATTATGCATTTTAATAATATATAATTCTTTGAGGTGGATAAACATTGTTTAAGAAGTGCAAGCCATCAATTAAACCATGCCTGTACATTAGGCCGTTTTGAGAGTTCTAAATTGCATTGAATGTTCTCTTGTAGTTGTCTACAAATATTAAATGTGTATCCTAACTGTTCTCACGGGTAATATAATATTGAAAAAGTATTATGCAGTTTAGGTACAATTAATTGTACAGTTTAGGGCTAGGCCGATGAACCATATAACATCGAATCACAATAAAATGTCAAAAACAATGATAAGCTCTGGACATCTTTACTCTTGATTGATCTAGAGAGCCAATCACATAGCAGAAATGTGCAACAATGGGAATCTAAAAGTTAGTATCAGAAGTTGTTGATATTTTATATATTTTCATTTGGCGGCTTCAGTCATTCTTGGGTTAACATCTTATATTGAAATGTATATTTTTACTGTTTAATATGAAAAAATAATTATCTAGATTGCATTTTTGCCATATCGTCCAGCCCTACCACAGTTATAGTTTTGTAATCATGTCAAATAAAAATGTTTTTATTTATAATTAATAGCCCCCCTGGTTATTTTTTAACCCAATTTCTGTTTAACGGAGAGAAGATTCTTTTCAACACATTTCTAAACATAATAGTTTTGATAACTCATTTCTAATAACTGATTTATTTTATCATTTTGCCATGATGACAGTAAATAATCTTTGACTAGATATTTTTCAGGACACTTCTATACAGCTTAAAGTAGTTTAATTAGGTTAACTAGGCAGGTTAGGGTAAGTAGGCCAGCTATCGTATAACAGTGGTTTGTTCTGTAGACAGTTGAGGAAAAAATAGCTTAAAGGGGCTAATAATTTTGTCCCCAAAAGGGTGTTTCAAAAATGAAAAACTGCTTTTATTCTAGCCGAAATAAAAAATAAAACTTTCTTCAGAAGAAAAAATATTGTCAGACAAACTGTGAAAATGTCCTTGCTCCATTAAACATCATTTGGAGAACATTGAAAAAAGAAAAAAAGAAAACAATTCAAAGAGGAGCTAAAAATTCTGACTATTTTACAAAAACAAGTGTAGTGCATTATTTTAATTGCATTTGATTTTTACATATTGTAATGATTAATGTCATTATTTAATGTGTAATGTGTAATAAAATTATTTTGCATGATGAACATATAAATTGCATTAATAAATAAATTTGATAATACATTTTTTAAATGCAATAAAAGTTATTATTTAATATAGATATTACTTAAGTCCTTTTTAAATAGGTTAAAATAAAGCATTGTAAATTGTCCTTGGCCATGACTTAAAACAGTAAGTAAACACAATACAAATGTTTTATCCAAATATTAAGGTAGAGGAATAAAATAACATTTTTTTTCTAATCAAAATTGTCCATTCAATCTTTATTCTGAAAAGATGTGAATAAGTCTTTATTACAAATTTTATTTTCATTACCATTAATTGCTTGTGTCTGAAATAGAGGTGGTTTTTCTATTAATGTTCCAATGTTCAACTGAAATAAAAAGAGTTAATATCAAGCCTAATACACGTCTTCATTGATTCGCTATTTGGAATTAGATGTTCACTATTCATGTTAAAAATATCAAAAGCATTTGTACGAAATCCATTCATTGAAATCAAACAAGACTGTGTCAAAAAATTGTAGAAAAATTGTGTCAATCAACATTGAATTACTACAGTAGTTTGTCATGCCCTTAAGTTTATTAATTTGAATTATTTAGCTGCACAATATATAATTATATACTGTTGAGTGTGTGTATATATATATATATATATATATATATATATATATATATATATATATATATATATAGTAAGTAAAAGTAATAAATATGTCAAATAACAAGCAGGCTACTATGGTTGCCAAACAAAAACTATAAAATTACAGCGAAATATTTTATTGAAATAAAGTGATAAAGTGCAATAAAACCAATAATAAAACATTTAAATATGTTAATTTAGTTTTATAGAAAAAAAAAATATATATATTTTTTTAATAAATAATAACGATGTTTGACTTTAATATTAGGTTTTTGTAATTAGATTTTTTTTACTCTTTCTTACTTTAAAGTAAACCATTTTTTCAGGTTTTTCCTAAATTATTGTGATCAAACACATTTAATAATGTAACTAACTATGCATTATACAAGGAAACACTTAATTTACAGATTTTTTCTAAATAACTACAATCGAACACATACAAAGTTCTGTTGTGAAACTCATGTGCTCGCATGCTGATAGGTCTTTCATAATCTGCTCCTACCAACAACTACATGATGTAGGTGAAGTTGCTTGCTCCTAAACAATTTAAATGCTTTAGTGTTGTTTTATGCCAACAATGTTTAGTGCCTTTTCTGAGACCATCCTCCACCCCAGTTCCACATGTGTTCAGATCAGCTACGGGGGTTTCATGTTTATTATATTTGCAGCAGTGTGTTATATTCTCAGACTGCAAGTGTATGAGTTTACTGCCAGTAGCAAGTCTCGGTACTTGTTCTGCCATAATAATCAAAGCAGTAGCATTAGCATAGCAGATCTATGCTGCCAAGACCAAACACATCAACATTGCCATGTACATATTTTTACCATACTAAGTCTCTCAAAGTTGTCATGACTGAACTTCAATAAAATTTAATGATATCCTCCTGTAAATAAGCAGTTTTATTTTGGAAGCAAGAAAGTCTAAATAAAATTGTCTCACAACTTTAATTCACAGCATTTGTCTTTAAATTTAAATGGATAGTGAACGTGCACTTCTTTTCAAACCCACATAGTCCCTAATAGTCTTTAATCTTTATTTTGGAGCTAGTTTTATCATACAAACTCCTAGACTGAGAGGTAAAGCACTGTTTTCCTTTCCTCTCCAGAGCTTTCCACTGAAACTGCACTTCTGCTTGATTGGGAAAGGTTGGCTAAACTCACCCTGGATGTTTGTAATGGCTCTCATGCGACTACGGCCCATGCCTTTGACCCGTTTGTCTCCAAGAGGAAGATTTTCTGTTTGTGTGAATAATAGTGATGTGATGTACAGGGTCTCTGTGTCACAGTCTGCCCGGCCTTTAGCTTCTTATAAGACAGTTAAAGCTTATAACATTCCTCCAAAACATCTTCCATTGACCATCTCAACATGGCGACTGGCAGTCAAGACATTAGCGCTCCCCACTGCTGTCAACTCGCTATTCTTTCAAGCTTTTCCAACAAATCGGCACTTTTCAAGCGAAAGCCAGAATGGCAAGCCTTCTTTTAGTCACAAAAAAGGTACTGCTCTTGCCCCAGCATGTCTTGGGGTTATAGAAATTACATGCTTGTCTTCAGTACAAAATTAAGCGGTTGTTTATGCAAAGAAAGCTCATGAAAAGACTAGAGCATTTTACTGTACTGTTTGATTTAATCTACCATATTTGTTCATTTCAGCATCATCTGTCCTGGAGGGTGAGACGCTAGCCATGGGCATGTGGTCACTTGGCCTTGGGGCAGTAGGTGCCGCTATTGCTGGCTTAATACTTGCAAACACTGACTTCCTGCTGACTAAATCTGCACCTGCTACTGTAGACTATCTTGCGAACGCTGACCTCAAAACCATTGACGGTGGTAAGAAATTATCTGAAATCCCGTGGAAGTGATCCTTGGGATTTTTAAATCATTTTGTACAATTTCCATTCAGCCATCATGGTAAGCCTGCACTGTTTTTCCATCTAAATCCATTCAGATGAGAGGTCTTTAAAAGCAAAAGCTCTTTGGGAGAAGTCAGGTGCAGTGATTATGGCTGTCCGGCGACCTGGATGATTTTTGTGCAGAGAGGTAAGTGGTCATAATACTCTTTTTTATTTGAAAGAGACTACTTTAATTTTTATAAAATATTTATAAAGAAACATCACCATATCCATGTTTTCAGGCAAGTTTTCTGACACTTATGTGGGAAATTCCCTCCTCAACCCACCAAAATAAACAGGGATTGGACAATTAAACTGAAACACTTGCCAATTTAGTGTTGGAGGATTCCTGGCTAAATTTGACCAGCCCGGTGGTCAATCTTCGTTGATTGCACATTCTACTTGTAAGAGCAGAGTATTAGCACAGTTTTGGCTAAAAAGCCCTTATTCTGCATTACAAAAAGGTCATATTTTGGTTTTGGGGGTCTCCAACAGTATGTTGAAATGCATGCAAGAAAAGAAAAAAAAAACACTTTCGTTGTTTTATAATATGCATTTATTTTTACAGAATTATCTCAACGATTCCAATATGACTTGTTCAGCGATTCATTTGTTCCCAATCCCCTCCTTGATGCGATGCTTATCTGTGCTGATTGGTCCGTTGACCCAGTCTGCTGCGATTTTTTGATGCGTTCAGCGTGAGAAAAGTGTCCACCATGCATATCAACAATTTTGAAGTATTCAGAGTGCAGAGTGTATGTGTGAGCCTAATGCAGGAGTGCATTAAAGCAATACAGTTAAACACCTGCATATTGCTCTGTCCTTAACCATCACACACATTCAGTATTAATCCACACAGCAGCAAAAGCTGAACTATTTTGAAGCTTGACCACGGCATGTGTTTAGGATCATTTGACGGTGGGCATAGTGACTAACTTCAGAGGATTTTAAGCTCACAAACACGCTTAAATCTGTAAAGAAAGCAGCATGCGTCGCATTTAAAATGTATTTTATAACATCCTTGTTGTAGACACCATCAGACATTCAGCCCAAATGCTCCAGAAAGACCTAAAACATGTAAAATTTTCCCTAGGCTATATGACACTTAATAGGTAATTCTCCTTTATTAAAGAGAATAAATTTTAGGATGTTGTATATTATTCGGTTATTTTAATTAAAGGGAACCGTTAAGTGTTTAAGGACATAAGAGCAAGTAATAATTTGTATGTTGTAAATCTGTTCATAGCTTATCCAACCTGTATATAATGTTCATAGTACATCCATCTGTAAATATCACCATAGTTTTCTATAACTGCACTTTATAACTTATTCCTGTATCCTGCACTTGCTGCTATTGCACTGCTGGTTAGACCTAAACTGCATTTCGTTGCATTGTACTTGTACATGTGTAATGACAATAAAGTTGAAACTAATCTAATCTAAAATATAGGCTATAGCCTATATATCGTTGTACTCAGCAGCTATCCACTAATAAAGCTCAACATTTAAAATAAAATTTGTAGTTTTTACCACGTCATTTAAAAACATAAACACTTGTTTAAGGGCATAAAACACATTTTTTACGTGCAGTTTTTCCCAATCTGTTTATAAAGCAGCACTGCGCTGGACTTATTGACAGAAAAGAAGGTAGTTTCGGATGGTTTCACTCTCCCCCAAAAAATTATGATTAATATCATTGCATCCAAATACTTTATAAAAAAATATTTAAAAACTCCTCTGTTGTTTATAGATTTTTTTTCTGAAAATATCTAAATTTTTTTCAGAAAGGCCTTTGTAAAATGAAAGTTTAAAATTACTTGAAAGGGTTTAATTTATTTGTATTGTATATATCTAAGTTGTATAGCTTTTGTTTGTTTTATATTGGTTTATTTATTTAATGTGATTTTATTATATCTGACATTTTTGTAGTTCTTTAAATGATTTCAATACAGCTTAGGCTATTTTATTTATATGACACTATTGTTTTGAGCCTACAAAAGTGGACAAGTACTTTGTAAAGTTTTATGTCGTTCTGTTGTATTCATATTTTCTATTATCTCCAAAATAAATAAATGAATAAAGAAAGAAAGAAACCAAGCCGCTCGCGGCATCAACAGAGCTGTGAAGTGAGCGCTTTTTCGACTGGTCTCTCAGTCACACTCACTGCTGTGTCTTTAATATGGTGTAAAGATTATTATGCGTCATTAAAACATCAAGGAGGACGCAGCAAAGAAATATTACTTATTAAATTAAAACTACTTTATTATTTTATGCAACAGACTTACATTTCAAAAAGGAAACATTAGGGCGATCATAAGCAAAAAGACCTCTAGCCTATAAGGTGTTTATGGAATAGCCTATCTTAAACTGGCCAGCTATATGTTTTTTCTTTTGTGTTTTGTTTTCTCGCTTTAGGCACAATGGTGGAAACGTGGCTAATGTATTGACTCGGGCCAGATGCTTGGCTTCCAAGGGCCAGCAGTTCGATTAAAGATAGTTTTCTCAATATCAACATCCACACTCATCTTCTCCATCTTCTACAAGTTGTTTGGCAGTATTGTGCATGTTAAGCAAGTTTGCAATAAATGCAATGTTCCCTGCTTTTCAAAACATTTATCGCAATTCACGATAGCTGATAGATAGGAACATCTCTTCATATTACTCCAGTTTAATATACTGTAAGTTTTTCTCATGTGAGAATGTTAACATTGCTTTTTGATTATCTTTAACAAAACAAGCATTTTATATTTAATCCACATATTTGAATCAAAGTTTCAACAGGCACACAGTTAATTGTTACATTCTTACATTTATAGTTTTTCAGTGGACTTGTTTCACAACCTGACTTTTTTCCCCTTAGTGGGCTCTTGCTGGGCTTTATCAGCAGTGGAAGTTTTTGCATTCCTCTTTGCTCATATAATAAAAGAAAGACTCAAAGATAGTGGTATCAAGACTTTCAGAAAAAGGAAAAAAATAGCATGAGACTGATAGCCAAAAGAGAGAACAATATCAAATTTACTGTCCTGCCTATAGACCCTGCATTAGAAACACTTTGCATAAAAGGCAATTTCTTTTTGTGATTTAATGCAAAGATGATATGTAAACAATAGGTCTGGGATTGGTTCATAAGTGAGATGGTGTCAGGTAGAATTAAACACACTTGTGGTGTGAAAGTAGTCCAAACCATGCTGTAACACCCTTCATAATGATGGGAAAATCTCGATATCTACAGGGCTGATAATGGCATAAACACCATCAGTTGTGAAAATGACATTAGTCTGAATGTTAAATGCATTAGTGTGTGGTTCTGTGGTTGTGTATGTGCAGGAGGCCTCTGAGCTGTCCTCTCTGAAGCCCCAGCTGGATGAGCTCGGTGTCCCTCTGTATGCTGTTGTGAAGGAGAATGTGGGTACAGAGATTCAGGACTTCAGGCCTCACTTCGCTGGGGAGATCTTCTTGGATGAAAAGGTTTGTAAACACTATTTTACTTGGTAAGTTAAATTATCCACAAATTAACATTGTGTCAAAAAAGCTAGAATAAACATAATTTGGTGATTCTTGCATGCCAGCAACATGCCAACTAACATCCTAGGAACATTTTAATTAATATAAGCCACATGTTAACATGCTAGCTTTCTAGTTTGAAATGTGCTAATTTATGTTAACAATGTTAATTCATACTACAAACAAAGAAAAGTGGTATTTTATGGAAGCAACATGTTATTTCATGTTAGAAACACATTAACATTAATCCTCACTAGAAACAAACAGATTAACAACATGCTAGTTCAAAATGGTATTTCTTGGTAGCAACATGTTGGTTTACGCTAACATGTTATCATTTCATGTCAGAAACTAGTTAACATTTTCATTCATTTTCTTTTCGGCTTAGTGCCTTTATAAATCCGGGGTTGCTACAGCAGAATGTACCGGCAAAATTTATCCAGCACGTTTTTATACAGCGGATGCCCTTCCAGCCGCAACCCATCTCTGGGAAACATCCATACACATTCATTCACACTCATACACTACAGACAATTTAGCTTACCCAATTCACCTATACTGCATGTCTTTGGACTGTGGGGGAAACGGCATCACCTGGAGGAAACCCACACGAACGCAGGGAGAACATGCAAACTCAACACAGAAACGCCAACTGACCCAGCCGAGGCTCGAACCAGCGACCTTCTTGCTTTGAGGCGATAGCACTTCCTGTCGCCTAACATTTTAATTCTCTCTAGAAACTTACCAACACGCTAGTTCATGTTAACAACTAGCTAATTTATATTTGCAACATGATATTTACATCAAGATAGAAACATGTACATTCACCCTAGAAACATGCTTATTCATGCTAGAAACAAGCTAACATGCTAATTCACGTTATAAACTTGCACATTTTTGTTCGAAATGGTAACAGCATGTTGATTGTTGCTAGAAATATGCTAACAAACTGTTAATACTAACATGCTTGTTTACTGGTTGAAATACAATGAATGTGTGAGACTTTCAAAATGGCATTTCTTGGTCACAACATGCTGGTTTATGCTAACAACATGTGATCATTTCATGTTAAAAACACGTTAACATTAATCCTCAATAGAAACAGATTAACAACACGCTAGTTCATGCTAACAACTAGCTTATTTATATTTGCAACATGATAATTACAACCTGAATTATTTCTAGAATATACCAATTCATGCTAGAAACAAGCTAACATGCTAATTCATGTTACAAACATGCAAATTTATGTTCGACATGGTAACAACATGTTGATTGTTGCTTGAATTCATCATTCTCTGCGTATCAGACTTTGCTTCTCTAATTTGCTTGTCCTGACGTGTCTTTAAACAGCAAGCATTTTATGGACCACAGCAGAGGAAGATGGGGGGGCTTGGTTTCATTCGTTTGGGAGTTTGGCAAAACTTTGTAAGGGCCTGGAGAGCGGGTTACCAGGGCAACATGAACGGAGAAGGCTTCATTCTGGGAGGAGTTTTTGTCATGGGATCTGGCGGACAGGTAATCTATTCAATTTCATAATGTCATTACAAACCAACTCCAAGCTACAGCCATTTGCTCGTCCTCATGTGTCTTGTGTTTGTCACTTTCAGGGGGTTCTTCTAGAGCACAGAGAGAAGGAGTTTGGAGATAAAGTCAGCTTGGAGTCTGTTTTGGAAGCTGCAAAGAAAGTTGTGGTAGAAAAGTAAATGCTGTCTAGGTTTGATAGTTGTAGCCAAGGTTGTTCAAAATAGTTTTAAATAGGAAAGATCTCACTAAATCACAGTCCACCTCATCACACTTCATTTCTCCTGCTAATGCTGTGAATTGAGAGAAAAGCTCAGGGTTATTTAATTGTTTGGAACTGACAGAGCTAGTTGACAAAGCCATAGAGTTGCATATGGCCTCATTTTTAATTCAGGTGCTTTTAGTTCGACAAATTAAGACAAATATTGTGAAATTAAGTAGCATTGTTTTTGCACTTTAGAAACGATGTGTAAGAAATCATTTTAATGTTGCTTATCACCTGAGTGTGTTCCTTTGGCTGCCTGCTGCCACATCAGTGGTGTGTGTATTAATGATAGTCTGACTCCAAACTCAGTGTAGAAAGAGCAGATTTGATGTCAACACATGCTTATATACCTGCTGGCTTTGGTCAGTGAGCAGGCAAAGGTTCAGCTGTGGGTGGACACAATATTCAATAAACATGTCATCCCTAAAATCGTGTTTTTTATGTGTGTGTGCGTGATTGCATGTTTGTGTGTTAATGTTTATACCTGTGAAAAATGGTAATATTTAATGGGGGCTCCATTAATCGGCCGGTGTGTGGTGTGCAGTCTGGTGCAATATGGCTGCTGTCACGTCATCCAGGTGCGTGCTGCACACTGGTGGTGGATAAGGAGATTTCAGATTCCGGAGTTT
Organism: Danio rerio; assembly: GCF_052040795.2. Classification (NCBI taxonomy): domain Eukaryota; kingdom Metazoa; phylum Chordata; class Actinopteri; order Cypriniformes; family Danionidae; genus Danio; species Danio rerio. The sequence goes on from NC_141033.1 coordinate 20,399,129, forward strand.
GAGTGTCCAGAAAAGCGCTTTAAATTTATTCTCTTTATATAGAGAATTGTAAAATATATTAGGAACACATGTAAAGCTGAGGTTACCTGATTAGATATCCTTAAACCTATCAGTTTGTCACATAACCTACATTCAGAAATAACCTCCAGGGCCCGGTTTTTCAAAAGTAATCCACTAGGATTTTGGATAAGGGATTGGATCAATTCCTGAAAATGGGTTTTTCAAAAGAAAAAATGGATTACATAATCGGATTAGATCACGTAATCCAATCTTGGTTTTGATCCGGATCAAACCTTTAGTTTGGGTTTTTCAGACCTTTTTTGTAGGATCTGGATCACTTTGATCCAAAAAACCTGGATTAAACTGATCCCATCAGAAGGGTGGATTTAGTGTGGATTTCATGCCCAAAATGGAATGAAAACTTAAAAAAAATAATTAAATAAAACTATATTTGGATCATGCAGTATCTTACGAGATATACTATTTATTTATAAGGTTTTAATTTTATTTGTTCATCTGTCAGGCTATAGTGATTATTGGCTTTAACGTATTTAGACTTTCAATATAGGCCTACAGCAAAATAGAAAGAGTTTGGCCTCAAAAAGTAATCCCCCAAACAGCTGTCAAAATTTACCAAAAACAATACATTTTATTCTGTTACTATATTTGTATACAATTGTAAAAAGAGACTGGGCAGAAGTTCAGCTTCATCTGGCAAAGGAACAACTGACTCTGACCAAACTGCAACAAACCAAGACCACACTTGAGATCTGCCTCGTAAAGAATACGCTCAGACAAGCTGCTCCCTCCACATCAGATGAGGAAGTCTGACATTATTGTGGAGGTTTCAACATTGTCTTTTTTTTATTCAATGCATCTATATTTAAAACTTATTATAAATATCCTCAATGTACAGTGTTGTAGATCTCAGATGAGTGGACTGCTGGAAGAGGATGGGGTGGGTTTTTTCTTGCTTTTATTATTTATCATTACAATTATTTTATCATTTATAAAATGTTATTAGTTTTCATTTCAAATAAAAATAAAGTTATATTGACCCCACACTGGCTATTCTACTTGTTGCTCTTTACATAGGTCTATCTATCCATCTACATTGTGATTGAGCACTGGTAATCCAGATTTAGTGATCCTGAAAAGTTCCTATCTGGATCAAATTGATCCAATCCAATGTTGCTTTGAAAAACTGGCTCAAAAAGTAAGCTGGATTACGTGATCACGGATCGCAAAAACAGGATTACTAAATCCGGATCAATTTTATCCGGACTAAACCTTTTGAAAAACCGGGCCCAGATGACTTTCTCTATTAGCAGAATTTGCTAAAATGTTATCATAAGTGCCTTAAGTCTTTAAAATGCATACAAAACAACACAAAGGCAAAGAAAAGCACCCTGTTGCCTGATATGCTGAATATAAGAGATTAAAATTTGGCCCGTAAAGAGATGATCAATAATATTCACTTCACCTGTTCAGTTTAAACAAACTAAAGACTACAATGTAAATCAGGATGCCAAACTAAATTCCTGAATGGCAGCAGCTCTACAGTTAAGTTCCAACCCTGCTTCAACACACTTGCATGTAAGTTTCAAACAAGCCTGAAAGACTGAAAGTTTAAATTTGATTAGGCATATTTACTTGGGGATGAGGTTAAACTGCAGAGATGTGATTCTGTCCAAAGCTTGAATCAAGATCCGTGAAAAGATCATCTCTCCAAAATTGCCAGAACCCATCAAATGTGAGTGTATGCCCACTACAAAGATGAACTGCAGTGAGTCATCCCTGATGAGGATGGCAAGCATATAGATGAACTTTTCTTGGATGTTTTCTGACATTCTTTGATTGTATGGCAGCAGGTCTCAGACAATCTTGAAGGTTCTGAGCTGTTGTGGTTACACATGGTCTACGTTTGTGATGCTTGTTGAATTTACTACCAAATTCTCTGAAACACCTTTTTGTTGGACTTATAGTAGAGAGGTGAACATTCCTGCAGTCAGCATGCTAAAACTTACCATCTGAATGGTGCTGTGTGATAAAACTGCACATTTTAGATTGGCCTGTCTAAAGCACACCTGTGCAGTAATCAAGCTATCTAATTAGCATCTTGATTTGCTACACCTGTGAGGTGGATGGATTATCTCTGCAAAGAAGATAATCAATATTCGAGAGAAATAGGCTTTTTGTGTACACAAGATTTTCCTTCATTCATTAATTTTCTTTTCAGCTTAGTTTCTTAATTATTAATCTGGGGTCGCCACAGCGGAATGAACCACCAACTTATCCAGAATGTTTTACGCAGCGGATGTCTTTCCAGCTGCAACTCATCACTGGGAAACGCCCATACACACTAATTCACACACACATATACTAAGGACAATTTTAGCTCACTCGGTTCACCTATAGCGCATGTCTTTGTACTGTGGGAAAAACAGGAGCCAGTCAGAACCTCTGTAACGTCTCATCTGAAAGACAACACTCACTAAGCAGTATAGAGTAGTACTATCAATACAGTGGGGCATTTGGACCCACAAAGACCGCAGGTTGAACGCCCCCTGCTGGTCTCACCTCACTAATATTTCTGCTTTTAACAAACGTGGAAGAAAAACAAACTATTATATACATCATAGTTGCTCTATATCGGGTGTCGGCAAACTCAGTCCTGGAGGGACCCCTGCTCAATATACATCTCAACATTGCCCTAAGGCAAGAATGTTTTTTTTTTATCAATAGTTTTAGCACAACTGATAAAAATAAAAAATATTTAAGTGTAAGATTACAAAATAATGCACAACTAACCAAAGGGAGAAATAAGCACTTAGAATTTAACCCACCATGTGATTCAGAAAGAAAAGTGTGCCAAACTGCTTTTTGCATTGGTTTCCATAGTGATTCAGTGTTTCAGCATTTTGTTTCTGCTGTCTTTTGTGTTAAAGGTGAACACAATCAGAGTTTACAGAACTTAATCTCAGGACATCACTGTCATGCTTTTAGTAAACTATTTTAGGTTTAATCAATCCAGAGTTCAGGATTAGTGTGAAAGTGTAAGCTTCTGTAAGTTCAGTTTGCTTTCTGGGTTGAAAAATGTCTGATATTGTTCAAATTTGGACAAGGAAATTCTACAGCAGACAAAAATAGTCTTATGACAAGAGTTTAATATCTTTATTACATAGTTCCGGATCAAAAACACACAAGGATGTAACAATACAATATAAAATGCTGGAAAAATAAAATACACAATAAGCACCAATAATATCTATATTAGAATTGTGCTAAAGTGGGTCTTTCAGGAGTGCAAGTTTCACACATTTATTGTGCTTGCTTTTGCCTCAACTTTCTGGCTTCAATAAATATGTGCTCTAAATTCAAAATCATTAATTTTAGCAAGGTCTCATTCGTGTAACATGCCAATTTGGTGTCCAAATGATCATGGTTAATGTGATTGATTGATAGAAATCCATTACAATAAACAATCTTTCATGTGTACACCTATAATTTCAATTACGTTCACAAAAAGAGTTTATAAGAGCGCTCAATTAGATATTTTCAGTGATCAAGTGCAGTTGTACAATCAAAAATCACCACTATGCTACATAATTTGGTGTACAGCCAGTAAAATGTTAGACAGTTGGGTTAGGGATAGAATGGCTCTACTGGACATTATTAAACAACATCCTGGTTCAAGTTTGCATTTATTACTTTGAGCATCTGTAACACAGTATGTTATGTTGGTGTGCATTACGCATTCAACTTTAGCTGGTACACTGTGCATTAGTGCAAGAATCATTCTTGACAAAAGGGGTTTTAAAAGGTCTGTGATATTTGGTGTAACCAGTTTTATATAGATCACAATCATATAGTCATATTTGCATAACACATCCAACAGTTACTTCTATCTATTCTAAGTGTCTCATCATCATAGTAACAGGGTACTTGTGCATTAAAAAGAAAGCACATGCCTTTCACTGGGGTACGTCTTACAACAATAGTGTAACAATGTGCTTACATAGGATATTCAGGCTAAATATATGTCTACATGGAGTGCTTAACACAAGAAGTATCTTCCACCTATCAGAGGACATATTGAGAATAACAAGTTAATATGCTTTTTCTCAAAAACTACAGTTGTGAGACTCTGATGGCAAAGAAACACTGTAAGAGTTTTTTAACTTCATCCACAGAAACGATACAAACCATACAACGGAAACTACACGATAACAATAGCACAAAATGTCAGGGAATAGAAGTTTGTTCGTATGCGCTCGAGTAACAACCAGAGCCCATTAGAGAGCTTAACATTGTTAGGTTATATCACTACAAACACTACTGACAACAATTAATAAACCGGATTGTTGTTCCCAACACTGTTAACATCTGAAATGTAATGTATGATCAAATCAAGCCACATGAAGCCACTCAAATAAGCATAACTGATGAACTCTGGTCAGTATAATTTGCTCTTGCTGCCTGAGATATGTAGTGCTTCTGTACTGCCAATAATCTTAAATATTCAAATAGACATTACCTATTCACCACTCTTAAATGACATCTTAACATCTCAGAGACACACTATTTACGCTATGACTTCAACCACACTGCTCTATAAGGTTTAACGGAAGTAGTGAAAGATGGCCTTTAGGAAGGAAAGATTTAAAGCCCCCTAATATTAGAGTAACTTAATAATTAGCATTTGACAGTGTGTTTCATCTTTGTAGTACAGATAGAAACACACACTATATTTGCTGCATTTAAAGGGATGGTTCACCTAAAAATGAAAAGCTGCTGTTTGTTTACTCACTCATAGTCCATCTGAGATTTCATGAACTTTTCCTTTTGCTTCTGAAAAACATTAAATATTTTAAGCCAAAACCGTGGTAATTTAAAAATGCAGGACAAAGGTTAACGGTGTGGAGTCAATCTAGGGCCATATGTACTTGCAAAATAAAATAAAAGTTTTGCACACACACACACAAAAAGTATTGAGCAAAAAAGAAGTAAATGCAAAAAAAATAAAATAAAAAATGCAATTAAAAAAATTATTTTGATAATAAAAATAAAGGACTCCAAAGGGAAAATTAAGTTTTGAGAAATAAAAAGAACAGAAAAAATTGTAATAATAATAATAATAATAATAATAAATAAAAAAACTAAAACGTGTCTAGTCAATTGCAATGGTCATTTTGATTAGTTTTTTAGTCAGCGGTAAGTTTGTTTTCACTTTGTGGTCCTGATTTGTCAAGGGGGCGGAGTCAAAGAAACTACGGTGTTTACGGCAGGCCTGGACTTGCCTTCATTTAAACAACATCATCACCTGGAGACACAGTATCACTGAGGTGGGTCTTACAGCCCAGTAGGTGCAGTAGTTGCAATTGACTAGACGGGTTTTTGTAAAACAGGGGTGTCAAACTCAATTCCTGGAGGGCCGAAGCCCTGCACAGTTTAGTTCCAACCCTGCTCCAACACATTTACCTGTAGGTTTCAAACAAGCCTGAAGGACTTAATTAGTTTGATCAGGTGTGTTTAATTAGGATTGGAACTAAACTTTGCAGAGCTGCGGCCCTTTTGGAACTGAGTTTGACACCTGTGTTGTAAAAGAAATGCTATACATTTTTTTGCATATATATATATATATATATATATATATATATATATATATATATATATATTATTTTTTTTTTGCAAATATTTTAGTTTTTTTTGCACTGCTTGATTAAAAATGTTTTTACAATATTTATTCCTCAAAACTTAATTTTACCTTTGCAGTTCTTCATTTTTTGTAAGCAAAATACATTTTAATTTCTCAAAAATGTCCAATTTAATTTCTCAATTTTTTGAATCGTGATTTTTGGATATTTGCATTTAATTATTTTTTGCTCAATACTTTGTTTTTTGTTTGTAAAACTTTCGGTAACACTTTATAATAACTACACACTATGAATCATTTATGAAGCATTAACAGCATGAGTGAATTCATTATTTGTTAAGCATTAACTCTACATTAACAAACATTAGTAAGCAGTTTATAACTGCAGGCACTAATGCTCTATTCATGATTTATGACCACACTTATAATGTGCTTAATGTTTGTTGTCATAATTTGTGGCTGGTGGATTACTAAATTATCACACTATTTACAAACCACTTGTATTTAAGAGTAGTTGGAGGTTATTAAGATCATTCAGAATGAGTTAGTAAATGATTAATAAACTATTCAAATCAAAGTTTATACATCTTATTATTCAGGCACATAGTAATGGTTACAAAAAATGTTAATCAACGCTTTATTAACTTCATCCAGTTTTGTGATATAATCTAACATGAGGACTATTTATGCTTTATAAATCCCTGATAAATGACAATTAAAGGCTCAGTATCAAATGAACGATGATCTTATCTAAAAAGTAAAATGACTGTAAAGTTTAAACAATTGCTGAATAGCAGGAGTGTCAAAATGGAACAAAATTTGTTAAAACAACAATATAATAGGATACAATGTCTAAACAGTACAGTGATTTTATTTTAGATCGGGTTGCACAGATTTACTTTTCATTTGATGCAGTTTCATTAGTGTATCTTCAAATGAATAGAAATTAATAGTCGTTTATGTCCTTTTTTTACTGTTTATAATTTAACTGGGCCTTTAATTGTCATTTATGAGGAATTTATAGGAGCATAAATAGTCCTCACCTTAGATTAGGTCACAAAACTGCATGAAGTTGAGTTAATGAAGCATTTATGAACAAAAAAATTAACTATTACTATATGCCTGATTAATAAGATATATGAATGTTGACATCAATAGTTTATTAATCATTTACTAATTCATTCTGAATTAAAAAAACACCAACTTTGCTTAAATAACTGGTTTGTAAATAATGAAAAATAAATCATTAACAAATAATGAAAGTACAATCATTAAGCACATTATAAATGTGGTTGTAAGTCAAGAGCATTTATAGCTGCAGTTATAAACTGCTTAATAACGTTTATTAATGTAGAGTTAATGCTTAATAATGAATTTACTATTTGCTCATGCTTAGCAAATGATTCATAGTGTGTAGTTATTATAAAGTGTTTCCAAACTTTCTTTTATTTTGCAAGTATATATTGCCCTAGATTGACTCCATATAAAGGCACTGTCAGAGTTTTAGTGATCAGTTTTTTTGCATAGATTGAGAATTCGTAAGACTTAATGCATCATCAGAAGGAAGCATGGGCATTAATTTTGTGTTGCCTAAATGTGTTTGACACTCAAAAGTGCTGATAACCTTTAAAGGGACAGTTCACCAGCAAAAATCCATTATTTACTCACCCTTGACTTTTTTTTGGTTCTGTTGAACACAAATTATGATATTGTGAAAAAATTAAACACATGTAACTATTGACATCAATAATAGGAAAAACATATACTACAGAAGTCAATGGTGACAGATTTCCAACATATCTTCTTTTGAATTCAGCAGAAAAAAACTCAAACTGGTTTAGAAGAAGTCAAGTAAAAGAGTAGATGATGGCAGAATTGTCATTTTTTGAGTGAACTCTCCGTTTAACTTGAATTTTATCACCAAGGACCATGGTTTTAGCTTGAAAAAATCCAGTTCCTTGATGGTCTGAGTAAACTAACAGCAAATATTAATTTCTGGATGATCTACCCTTTTAATAGGCACATAATGGAGCACGAAAGGTGGAAACACTCATGTCAGAATACACCTGATTTCTGTAACTGTATTCACTGTAGGAGTAGAGTTGGAAACAATCTGGAAAGTTCTAAACAACACTAGTGAATCTAATGGATAAAACAATATACATATGATAGTCTAAACTGAATCAAAGTAATGAATATACTGATAAATGAGTCTATATGCGAGTGCTGTTAACACAAGATTAGGGTGAGAAGCATCAATGCAGCAGATAACATTCAAGCATCTTTAACTAAATTCAGCAGCAGGTTCTAGCCTTCACTGTACATATAACCCTTTAGGATGGTACGATAACATGGGTAAAACTGACAAAACTCGGAGCAGAAAAACAAAAATAAATATGTTCTATCCTTCAAGTCGTGCCCACTAATCTCCAGTGCAATGGAGGACATCAGCATGGGCTTCAGCCTAGAGCTTTCTACAGACCCTTGTTGAAAAAAACAGTGCTGATGTGAGGATTGCTTTGTCGTATGCTCTCTTGAAGCTCCGGCTCCAGACTGCTCACCTTCATAGAACTTCATAGAGACAGAAAGAAGAGGCAATTCAGCATGACGAGAATCAAACTATGGGAATAATTCATTTCTGTTAGTAGCACTCACCTCTTCTGTGGGAACAGAGCACAGCACAGCGGAGTGGCAAACACCAGACTGTGGAGATTTAAAATAAGTCAATCATGCGCTGTTTTAAACAGAACAGAGAGTGAACAAACACTGCCTTAAACTCACCAGAATCCAACAAGTCCAACTTGTAAAGGGGCATTCAGAACTGGGAACCGCTGAGATGTGGACAGAAACGCTGCAGTTTAAAAACGCATCCACAATGCAGATTAGATTAGAGATTCAGATTATGTTCTGAGATGACTTACTTTCAGGAAGGCTTTCTTCTCTAAGGCATTCATGATAACGGGGGGAATAGCTGTTTGAGAAAAAAAAATAATAAAAAGAGGTGAATTCATAATTTCATATTTACAATAACAGTTTATGGGAGAAGTTGCTAGGGTGCTCAAAATGGTTGCTAGAGTGACTTGACAGCTGTTAATGATGATATGAAAGGCTGTTTGACAATATAAAATATATAAAGCAACTAGAGCTGCACAATTAATTGTAAAAAGATCGCAATCTCGATTTGACCCACTAGACAATCTTAATCCAGCATTTCTACAATTCTGCCAATCATATTTTCAAGTTCAGGGGAGAAGCAAAGGCAGCTGCACGACTCTTTTCATTGTTTCACATACATTGCTCTGTGACATGGACACCTCAATTGATGTTGAAAGAGTCACAAACTGTATTTATAAGGTGTAATTCACCTAAAAATGTCATTTTTGTCTTCATATAATGCTGTATTTGTGGCCGGGAAATCACACACTGTAGTGTGGGCGCGCGCCCTACTTAATGATAGACAAGCGTGCGTCTCCTTTAGTGAACAGAACCTGCTGAGAGTAACAGATAATAAAGTTGTAAACAATATTGAGTTTGTGGCACAGAGTGATCGTTTGGGTGTCGCGCGTGAAGTATGAACAGAACTTAGTAGTGAAAATGAAACTGAAAGCGTGCACATCATTTAAATAATCATATCGCATTTTAGAGTTATGACTGAGACAAACATTTGATGTTTTTTTCTTTCACAGCGAACACAGAGTTGTGCATGAAAATAAATATTTACAGTGTCAGTATAACTACTCTAGCCTATATAATGTTGATTTTACCAGTGAATTAAGTGGTCTAATAATGTTGTCAATGGTTGCAAGCATATATCTCAAACATAATTCAACATCAGAATTATTATAAGTAGAATATAATTATTTATAAAAACCAGTAGACCTACACATAATTTTATTATTGTTGTTTTAACATATGTTCGAAAAAAATCGTAATAATTGCTGACTTATATAAACCTTTATTTTACATCTACAGAATAGTGAGAGAACCGTGATCTGTATAAACGGAAGCCTAGGAGGATACTCCTAAAGAGATTGTGATGTTGTTTGATGCCTAATAAGCTTTTAATTGTTTAAATGAAACTGAACTGAATGATATTTAAGTGATGTTTACACCATATCTGCAATTCTAAATTGCAGCAACAGCTGGAGGTTTATAGACCACAGCATGTTGTTTATAGTGCTGATCCTATACTTTCGGGTTTCTTTCCACCGGGGCATCGCTTTCATGTTTTAAAAATGGCAGCCGCGTGAAATAAGCGTATGGACTTAAATGGGACATCCCATCCCCATTCTAAGTCAATGGGGTGACTTTGGGGCACAAGAGGGGTGCATCTTTTACCATGAGCAGTAATTTAAACATTTAGTAACAGAATAAAAGGTTCCCTGTCACAATTAAGCATTTTACATTAAAAATGGATTCAGTTTAATCAAAGTTTTTCCAGTTTAAGGAAATTGAATGGAAAATGCTGAAATATATACTGCAATTCTGGAATAGGTAATAGCTCACTAAAGCTTACCCATGGCTGGCACTGCCATGCCAATTCGAGACACCACCACCTGTACGATGGCTTGCTGAGCAGCATTAGTTGATTCTCCGAGACGTTTTCCCTCAGCATCAGTAACAGGAATTCCACACTTCAGCTCTCTGTTGTGATTTTGAGAATTATGTATTAAAAGTTTGATTCAACATTTAAAGCCCAATAACTCATGTTCCATTTCATGTACACGTAACATTAAAGCTGGTCTTTTTCTCTTACCTTTGTCTCATGAAGGGGATGTTAATACAGTTTGCTGCTGCCACTGCAGCAAATGGAACAAAACGGCTGATAATAGCTGGCAAGTGCTGAGAAGAGATAAGACATTGAGTCACTACTGCTATAAACTTTCCAAACATTTTAAAAATAGCATTTAAGACAAAGGTATTGACACAGCTACTAAACCCACATGGTCAACGAATAAACCTAAGATATGTAAACCAATTTTAGCATAGGCTAATAAAGATACAAACATTTAACCTTCATCAGAAATTAAACTTTAACTTTCAGGTTGATGTTTTCTCTGAAAAAGGTTGAAACTTTTACTTGGCTTGGGTGCACTATACTGAGTGACAGTAAATATGCTTTACAAATATATTAAAAAATATTTTTTATTTCAAATATAGGGTATTTGCTGCCATTTTTTAATGTAGCAACTATTCAACTATCCCATTTTTTGATATCGATATAATGTTGAAAAATATGTTAAAAACAATCACCTCTCCATTAAACAGAAATTGAAAAAAAAAAAATAAACGGGGTTAATTATTCAAGGGGGCTAATAATTCTGACTTCAACTGTATATACCACGACAGTTTAATTCAATTAATTATCTATGGTATGCTTGCAAACACTAGTATTTTTCCTTGCAGGCTAACGCAATAGCTTATACCGTAGCTACTACTTCGACGACAGGAAGATTTATTTTAGCCCATTAGAAAAACAGCCCTTTTCAAGATACAAGGATCATGCCCAACATATGTGGTTATTTTCTAATAATATCTAATTTGAAATATGGTATAAATCGCAAAATAGGCACTTTCCTCTACGTCTCCCATTCAGTTTTTTACTCCCCGCCCTCCATCTGAATTTTGCGCGTCACCAGAACTTTGTGATTGCAAACAACCTATTAGGAAAAGATCCTATTCAATGAAGACTAGTAATGTGCATCGCTAAACACTTCATCTGGACAATGATAAAAGTGATTTTAGATTTTACATAATCGAGATTTGTAATTAGTCGCAACTCGGCTAAATATTGTCTCAACAAACCATACATCTATGAAAATTTAATTAATTCAGCTTTTAGATAATTTATAAATCTCAATTTCCAGAAAAAAATATGACTGGTTTTGAGGTCCAGAGTTACATATGAAAGGAATTAAGATCCAAAATATTTTAGAAACTATTTAAAAGCCGTCCTTAAAGCATTCATTAATTACAATCAATTATGTTTATATTTTAAACAGATTTTATATAGGTTTTATAGCTTATTTATTCTTATATAAATGTATAAAGGTTTTATAGTTACTCTATAGTTAACTATTAAATACAGGAACAGTATAGAGTAAGGACAGACCTTGGTGAGAGCCTTCAGGCTAAGTGCTGTTACTACTGCTCCGGTGGTGGCACTGACATATGCTGCTCCAAGCTGACTGGAAAGGTTAAAACAGCACATATTAGATTTAACGCTTTATTGAGCAGTACCATTAACATTTCTCAAGGAGCTCCTAACTGCTGATCTGACATTGCAGAATGCTCAAGTCTCCTTTAGATACAGGAAGAACAATGATGTCAAGAACAAACAACATTAAATTAAATGCAAGCATCGTCACTGCAAACATTCTACATCTTAAAGGAATGGTTATAATTTTACATGATAAATAGCTATTTCAAACATGGACAGTAATGAAGATCTCTGCCACCTTTTGGTTTCATCATGCAATGTGGCCCATGCATTCAGAACACTAAATGGTGCAATAAAACAACAAATTACACCCCCAATACGTGGGTTGCCATGAGGGCTCCATATAAAAACATGCATCTAGATCATTCAGTAGTTTTCTTAGCCTTCATACTTGACAGTGATCGGTGCATCTCCACTGCGGTTAGTGTAGTTGACAACAGCATTGAAGGACTGGTTAACCCACTGCCAAAACACCACTGCTGGGGTGGTCCTAAAAACAGAAGAAAGAAAACTGAATACATGAAATGCAACTTGTCTTTTACCATTTTGGAACATCAAAATTACAAACTCTTCTACAGACAACGCTTAAGGCACATGAATCTCCCATGCAAGCTTGTAATTTGAGTCACATGTTGGTGGTTGTACAAAATGACTCATTTGCAAATGGGCCAACAAAGAAAACTTTTTAAATCTTATGCCAAGTTTGGACAACATAATATTAACACAGTTCTGGAACATACATTTTTTTGGTCCTCCATGATGGGATTTGTTATATCAGTAGTTTGGTTTCCATTACAGAATTGTTCAAAATTATTATGATGCGTTTATACAACTATATAAAAAAACATTGTGATATTACCTTTTTTCTTTCATTAGCTGAAGTTATGAGGCTATATACTTGGAAGCGGGCATGTATGAGGTGTTTCTCAGAAGTTATATAGTGTATTTTCACATTTCACAACTGGATTCTGAATTCCTGGATGAACAGACCAACCTTCTATAGTCGTGCAGTGTTATTGCAGGGTATATACAGGAATCAAAGATTGAAATTCAACACATTTTGAGACCTTTTTTAAGACTCTTTGCATACATTTTAAGACCTCATCACCACTTCAGGTTTCAACCAGTAGAACTGCAAACATCAGTACTTGCAAAATATATTCTGTAAACACTGATTGCAAGACAAAAATTTTAAACTAAGACTGTATTTATATACACTGAATAAAAATGTTAATCCAGCAGGTGACGTCTTTACAGCAGCAGGAATAACAGTGTTTCCCTGGTTAGTGCAGTAAACAAAGCAGCGTGATGTCAAATATAGCAGGACTTTTTTTATTTCATAATCTACACAGCGTCCCAATATTCAAAATTTAACTCGGGTAAAATTTAGCATACTGATACCGAATTGAATGCCTTGTAAAATAGCATTAAAGACTTTTTAAATACTTTTAAATGGCCTTTAAGTTATCTAAATTGATTTATCAATTTTTAATACTTTATAACCCAACGGCTGTGCAAGTATTAAAAAAACATTTTATGTTTCAATTTCGGCCTTCACCATTAACTTTAGGTTAGGTTGTAAGCCTAAATGGTCAAATACTAGCAAATTTTGTCAAACTATGTTATACAAACCTAATATCGAGTATAGTGTCAAGATACTGGAATTTCTAACTTCGATACGATATATTGAAAAATATCCATATTCTATACATTTTCTTAATACTGTGCTTGTGTTAACTGCTGCTGATGAGAGGAGAGCGAAGCTCGCATCGATACTAACCAAAAGCAGTATTGTATCATGTTAAATACTCCAGTATTGATTAGTAACGGTGCAACTTTATCCGTGTGAAAGGGTCAATGGGCTATATTTCTCATGCTGACAGTAAAATTCCAAAACCACACTGCTCTTGAGCGTAGGACTTTATTAAGAAACAAAGAAAGTTCCTGTAATAAAGACTATGCTGTGTTATTTAACATTTGGTTTTTAACATCTGTTAACTAATTACTTGGAACTTGAATTTAAAAACATATAAGCAGACTTGATTCAATAGTTTCTTTTTATTCTATTCTATTTGCTGTTGCTCTTTTATCAGTGACAGTTTAATTCTTTTCAATAATTTTGAGGATTATTTTTGCTTGCTTGTCATTTGAAATGTACATGTCACGTGGCCTGCACAAATAACAAATGTAATGTAATGTATTTTTTTAATTTAATGCCATGTCAGCAACCAAGGCTATTTTCATGGCAGGAACATTTCAATAATAAATATACAATAAAAAAAATTAACAAATTAATTAATACACAAATTAAATACGATTTTTAGTGTTGATACATGATAAAATTCTAAAATCTTTTCTGGTGTCAGAAAAATGTCCTTAAGAGCTTTTGCTAAAAATGTCCTTAAGCGAGGTTATTTCATAAAAAAACAGCAGGACAGTCCAGTAAATTGTGTTTTAATGTAAGGGGAATCGTGCAGTACCAACACTGGGTAGGGTTTTTACCTTGGCGCAAAAAACAATGAGTTATTGTTGTATGCCCAGTATGACATCTGGTAAAAACTACTTGATCAGATCTAGTCTTAAAATGTTTTAAAATTCTGTGTGAAATTTCAGGTTGTATTTCATGTAATTTATTACTTTCCAAAGCATCCCACTCATCTTGTTTAAAATGTAGACATTGAAAAACAGGTCTCATCTCTGATGGAGGAATTTTGGCATTTGTTCAATACTTGCCTTAAACCATCCTTAGCAGTTGCATCAGCTCGCTCATTTCCTGAAAGCCCGACATGTCTTGGAACCCAGCAAAAAATGTGATACAACTGATTTTGTAGTTGGTGAAATTTAATTAAAATATTATCAATCAAAGAATGATCATTTTTTTAAGATTCCATAACTTGGAGGCATGATTTGGGAGTCAGTAAAAATGATAGATTTTCTATATACTCCAAAGCTGAAAGTAAAGCACAGTCTTCAGCTGTGAATATTAGCAATATTGCAGTTTCCATGGCGGATGTGTGAAATATTCCCTTTTCAAACTGCTAAAAACACCTCATGAAAACCTCATACAAGATAAAAAAAAAGCTTTAAAATCATGCAATTGAAAACACTTTGATTCATCAAAGTTTGAAGGGTAATGTAAATTTCAACTACTTTTTGCAAAGACATTGACCATTCGGAACAGAAGTTCTAATACAGAGCTACACATCTCTCTAATACAGCAAAATAAGAGAGATGACAATATCTGTGCTGATAGCTGGATATATGTAATACAGGAAAGGTTTGTAGAACTATGCATACAAAACTCCTGCTTTATAATATTACCAATATCTCAAATCTTTATTCTAGTGGTTCAGTTTATCAACATATAGCACTGAGATGCTCACGGTGACCTGAGTTCAATTCCCAGCTTGAAGTTCTTTGCTGATCCTTTCCCACTCTCTGATCCCCATGCTTTTGTTTCTGTAATCTGCACTCAAAAGTAAAACCCCTAAAAAATATAATGACATAAAAAAAGCGATGCTAGGTACAAGTTTTACCTTCTCAATGACACTACACAAACCAGAAAAAAAGGGTAGTCTGAAACCAGCCTCAATTTTAAAGCATTCTTTTTTTGTCCCATATTTAAAAGCAAAAGTACTACCATAAAACCAAGTAAACGCTTCTGAATGAAACCAGCAGACTCAGAAGGAGTGCCGCCTTCTCCATGATGACTCATTTAGGAAATATTCACTAAACAGAGCAGGGATATTTATTCCAGACTATGGAAAGATTTACTCCATTTCCTTTTCTGGCCTCTTACATTCAACATTTTAAGAGTTTCTGCACATATTGTGTCCAGAACAATAAAATGATCAGGAGTGGCAGTGTTCTTACCTGTAAAAGGTAAGCATGCAGCCTGTAATAGTCATGTTCATGGGCACTTGTGCAGACATGCGTCCAACTAGCAACATTTTCTCTCCTGTGTCTGGGTGGAAAGCGGAGTCGTAGATGTATTTGGCCCTCCACAGTGCATCTTCTGTTAGCCCAGGCTTCACAACCCCTAACCTGAGAAGTAGGACATTATATTCACATGCACAGTAACATCAAAACAGGAATATAAAATAGATTGATATAAATGGAAAGTGGAAACAGTATATTGGATTTAAAATAGTTTCACTGTTATGTGTGTAAGATGCAGAGACATATAAAAGCCATTCGTAGGTTGATTTGTAGGTTGGTGGTGCTTTCAGGCATTTCTATTTTTGTTTGAGCTTTTCAAACAGCAACTCAATGGAATTTAGGGTGGCACTGGGCTCTGCTTATCTGACCAATGAGAAGGTGATTAATATTTTGTGGAAACCATGATGCCCAAAACTTTTGAATGGTAGTGTAAGTTTGCTGTTTTTAAAAAGATTAATATTTTATGCAAAGAGGATTAAATAAAAACAACAGTTGAATCTTTTTTTAGATTAAAAAAACAGTTATTAAAAATAAATTTGTCGTTTTGAAACTTCAGTGGTGGAAATGGTTCCTATTAAACATATTTTTAGCTTTGATAATACAAAGAAACATTTAACAAATGTGCACCTATATTAATTAACAACTGAGCAGAAAATCAACTTAGTATCAAGAATTTTGAATAAATAAAAGCAGCTTTGGTGAGCAATAAAAACAATCTTAGTTCACACTTTAACCAGTAGTGCACATAACATTAATAATAATAATAGTTAATAACTATTAAGATTGTTGTTATTGATTAGAACAGAAACAGAAATGTAATTTATTTAATAAAAAAATAAATGTATTTACTGTCATATTTATGTTCTTGTCAAAATTGTCTTCAAAATCTTATATTAATTGACTCCAAATATCTGTGTAGCTGGAGCCGGGTCTGCCTAAAATCAATATTTTGAGTAAACTTAGACCAATAAAAAATAACATATTTTTGCTTTACCAATCAGTTTATTTTTATTTATTTTTTGGAATAGTAGGCATATGTTGTTATTGTTATTCTTGTTGCTAAATGAAAAACAAAACTTGCCACAGAAAGTATGAGCAGGGTGAAGAAAAGATGCATTCTTAGAGTATGAAATACCTCTATAAAGAAACAATACTAGAAGAGATAGCTTCAATTACAGAGGCATATTCCTTTGGTACAGTTCTTCATTCTTTCAACAACCGCTACTGTCATATTTATATTCTTGTTAAAGTTTTGTCTTAAAAAAAATAGCAGGGCAGAAACGATACACGCCCTGACGATGGCCCCTCCTAAAAGGCATTCCAAGTAACCAGAAATGAAGAAACGTCATTTCGAGTGAGCAGGGAAGGTTATGGTATTTCATAACAGACTTTAACTTTTACAAAATAATGAAGTGCATGATACATCATTTAAAACAAAAATGAAACTGTTAGAGATAAAAAGTGTGGTAAATACAGTTCATTTCTAACTTAACATAATTTATAGGCTCAAGAACAAGACAAAAATCGCTTGGCTCATCCCAATTGTACTGATTGCTATCTATTTAAGTGGGACTGTTGGATTATTTGTAGTCACATGGGTACATGCTATAAATGAAAATGAAATAAACTAAAGCTCAATAAAGAGGATCTGAAAGTGTCTGTCTGAATAGTCTTTGACAGACCCAAATCAACACTGTATTTTCCCAAGTTGTTAAATATCTTAATATTGTAAATTAATTAATTCATTTTCTTTTTGGCTTAGTCCCATTATTAATCTGGGGTTGCCACGGTGGAATGAACCACCAACTTATCCAGAATATGTTTTATGCAGCGGATGCCCTTCCAGCTGCAACCCATCACAGGGAAACATCCATACACACTCCTTCAAACACATACACTACGGACAAATTAGCCTACCCAATTCACCTATGCTGCATGTTTTTGGACTTGGGGGAAACCGGAGCACCCGGAGAAAACCCACACGAACACCGGGAGAACACGCAAACTCCACACAGAAATGCAGACTGGCCCAGCTCGGGTTTGAACCAGCGACCTTTTTTGCTGCGAGTTGAACATGCTACCCACTGCGCCACCGTGCTGCCAAAATGGTAATTTATAAAAAGCCATCCTCCCTACTCTTAACACATTTGACCTTAAGAGTTCTTTTAAGGTTTAAGATGCTTTAAGAATAAATTTTTATCTTAACTAGGATCTTCTCTTTAATAGGAAGGAGAAACACCTGCTTTTCTGAAAACTTTCCTGGTATTTTGTCACTGAACGCAACTTTTAGCACATACTGTTACTGAACAATAGCAAGTGCATTTTTTCTAATTCTTTTTGTCTTAAAAGATTATCTAAAAGATTCTTTTCCGCCATAGCTTTTCTTCGAAATAAAGCAAAACCTTGCAGCTGTTCACGCATGAATACACGATCAAGGCTGACACCCAAGACCAAGGTTAAACCTATGTTATGATTGATTAGCATTGCATTTCAAACAACAAACCTATGCTACATTGTTTTAAGAGCTAGTTTGGAAAGGAAAGCCAAGATTCACGACATCCTGTACCGTATATCATATCCGTATATCGTAGAAGAAAGTATATCATGTACCGTATATCATAGAAGAAAGAAATACAATTCTAAAATTTAAGTGTGTACATTTTTATTAACAGTAACATATTTAACCTTTAATACATATGTAAAAATATTTACTCATATTTAAACAAATAAGTTTGCAAGTTTTGTTTTCTTTGGAGCTTTTCTTCCTCTGCTTTTTTTTTCTTCCTTTTTTTCAGGTCCGGAAAGATGTGTTTGAATGCCATTTCATTTCAAACTAATATTTGATTAAGATCGATTGAAAAAAGCAACGACACTTGTGACGTTATATTACTTACGTTTTTTTCTGGTTTCTATCAAACTTGAGCAATTTGGAGAGATATATTGAATCTGTGTAGAAATACGTTACATTATTCTAGTTCGCCCAATAGTCGATCGCAGATAGTGTTATGCAAAATAGAGCATGATGCTGCTGAGTATATTTCTAATATTTTCTGCTTTTATTCACACTGTTGTTGTGTATTTATTATTGTTTTCAGTTATTTGTCATATAAGTATTATTCAGAGCTGTTCATTTTGCTCAAATGTGGAGTTTTTTTTTCTCACCGTCGTTGTGAATTGAATTACATTTAATGGAGTTTGTGCATTGACCTTTGTTCATGATTAGTGATCACGTGTTTGTCCATGATCACATGCTTATGTTCATAGTAAATTTTTAAAAGCAGCGTTCGTGGAGCCCTCCAAGAAACGCGGGGCCATAAGCAATCGCCTATATTGAATGTTGGACGGCCCAACGCTGCATGGTATTGGATTGTGTTCACATACCTGTAGTTCTCCACAGTAACTCTGGCATCCTCTAAAACCTCACTGGATAGCAGCACGTTTCTGGGGTCCGTCACCATGAAGAAGTGCTGAGCCCGGCCCATAAATGTGCCCTGGTCCCATCGTGGTTCCTTAATGTTGATATTCAAGGGCAAATCTCCAGACATCCTATCTGACTTCTGTGAAGATCACAAATAAGCCTGAGTTATTTCAATCAATAACAATCACCTTGAGAAACTCAACTGAGTTTAGAAGCTGTTCAAGCTTTGTTTGTCTGAACAAGTTAATCTTGACATTTCAGATCTATGCCATGAAGAATGCTGAGTCAAATGAAAATAGTTTAAAAAGTGGAAATAAAACTAAGACTGTGTGAAGTAAAAAGAAACACATTTTATTTACTATTATTAAGAAAGAGGGATTAATACTGGCTCTTCATTACGATGGTTATTTTCATGCAATTGAGGTAAAGTTGGGTTTTATGGCACATTCAAACTTTACAATAAATAATA
Organism: Danio rerio; assembly: GCF_052040795.2. NCBI lineage: Eukaryota > Metazoa > Chordata > Actinopteri > Cypriniformes > Danionidae > Danio > Danio rerio. Next base: position 20,418,831 of record NC_141033.1, read on the forward strand.
TAATTTCTAAAAAGTATTATTTGCAAATTCTAAAAAGTGGAATCATATAAGCAGCCAATGACGATCAAAGTACAATGTTGTTCACAGTCAATTAAATAGTGCTAATGATGTTTTTAAGTTATACTTGCGTGCGATTTTAGACCGAATATTTAAAGTACTATGGTAAACAATATAGGGACCATGTCACAAGTAGGCATGGGACGATAACTGTTTTCAAGGTATACCAGGGTTTGCACAATTTAACCGCCAATAATTTCTGTTATACCATTCCTAAGGTATGTATGTGTAAGACTTATTTTATTTAGTTTTTTAGAGCAACAGTATCTCCAGCAGAAAAGGAACCTCTACAACAAAAGCTACTGTTCCAAAATATTTTAGATGTTTCCTAAATTGAAATATATTGTGTGCATTGGGGGGAAAAGGATTTTTAAAAAATCTTTTAAAAGAACTTATTTTAGAGCAGTAATCACAATACCGTGATACTGATATTTTTTGTCCAAGGTTATCATACCGTCAGAATCTTATACCAGCCCATGCGTAGAGTTGTCCCTGAACGAATGTGCAAATGTAAAACCAATTTTACCTCAATGAATATTCAAAGTACTATGGTAAACAATATAGGGGCCATGTCACAAGTTGTCCCTGAACGAATGTGCAAAAATAAAACCAACTTTACCTCAATTTTCATTCCATTCATTACTTATGCTACTTTGAATATTCGGTCTGAATAAGCATGCAAGTACGACTTCAAAACAACAGTAGCACTATTTAATTGACTGTGAATGCTGTACTCTAATAATCATTGGCTGCTAATATGAATTTCCTATTAGAATCTGCAAATAATACTTTCCTGAAATTATATTATTAAAGAGAATGTCTGAATGTAAAAAAAAACATAAAACCAACTTTACCTAAATTTTCATGCACGAGTGTAAACAATAATAATGACTATCAACAGTAACGTTAGCTTAGTATTACATGTAAAAAAGCAAAGAATAGCAGTAGCTTTTACATTTACACATCTGACTAGTTTAGAAAGTAACAAAATAATTGTAGAAAATAATTTCTATGTAGCGTAAATCTTGAGAAATAAAGCACATATTTACAACTGTCGTAGCTAATGCTAACAGCTCTGAACCTCATTGCTCTGAACATGTACAAGGACAAGTAAAATAAACACACTCTACGACTTGAAAATCATTTAATTAAAAGCGATAGACTGTTATGCTGAACTGTAAGTGATAGTTTTATTTTTTGTGTATAAAGTATTCAACAATAATCCATGTCTATAAGCATATTGTTACTCATACCCCCTGCAACCGGATAAAACAGCGGTAACGTTAGGTAGCATACACAACCTTACGAACATTAACATAACAATAACATCGAAACAGACAAATGTGCGCTATTGTTCAATGAGTCAATCGGTGATATATGTCTCACACACCTCGTTTTAACACCACAGGCGATGTTCAGGTGCACCTTGAAGCAGATGACCTCACTAGGCGCTGACTGCTTCCCTCTGCGCGATGACAGAAAAACTGCCTGTACTTCCGGTCTGACTGGCTTGCCTTGAAAATCTGCACGAGATGATAAAAATGATGAAGGCGCAGTTTTCGTGTAAAAAGGCGTCGTTTACAGCTGAGAGAGACCCAGTTGGCTCGAGAGACTAGGCGTGGCTAAGAGCTTCTCTGTGATTGGTTGATAGTTCTGAAGACGGGGCGTGGATTTTAGCTGCGTTATGATTGGTCACCCGCTTCGTGATTTCCGGAACAGTGTTAACAATTTAGCAATTTTGTTGCTGGATTTAGCAGCTTTTCATACTACCCTAGCAACTTTTTTTTCCAAATAGCACCTAGTAACAACTTTAGCAATTTTTAACATTCATTTGGCCACTTTTAGCATTTTTAAAAAAGGGACTCAAAAGAGCAGTGGCTGCGAGCTGCAGACCCGCAGCACCACACATGTTTCAGGCACACACAATCTAGCACACGCCACTTATTGGATTTCAAAAATATGGTTTCCATTTCAGTCATTATATAATTATTATATCGTAACAATCATTTTAACATTTCTGCAGTTCTCAAATTATGTAAATAAAAATAACTGGTTAAACACTTATGACTTTATTCACGTGTCCACACAAAGAAAACATAACAGACCGTCTAATTGTAGGATTAAGTATATTAAACTAATTATATATATATATATATATATATATATATATATATATATATATATATATATATATATATATATATATTTTTTTTTTATTAATTATTAACAGTTCATTTGTTTGTAATGCTAAATTTGTTGCAACCATAATTACATAATTACAACAAATTACCAGTACTTTATGGTTTAAAAACAATATATTGCTTACTATAAATTACTATAGTATTAATGTGGGAAATCCATAATAAAAAAATTGTGGGTGTTTGCCGGATAACGTGTGCCTGAAACGTGTGTGATTCTGTGGGCCTTCAGCTGGATATTATTGTGGAGGCTGCAGGCTTCACTCAGTCAAAGACTATAGAATACACAAGACATGTCACTCGTATACTTTTGAATGGGGGAAAGTGTAACAGTCAATATGACGAATGAAGCCCCACTTTCTAGTACAGGAGCCAATCAGCGATCGCTATACGGCAAATAAAGCCTGCCTTCTAGTATAGGAGCCAATCAACAAACGCTACCAAATGACAATTCTTCGGGGGAGGGGCTTAAACCAGATGTGAGTTTCTGCAGATTGTGTAATACGAACATTTAGAAATAAAACTTAATAGACACTTGTTGAATAATTGTATCAGTTATTCATAATATGACATGTAATCATAATCTTGGCAAGTAGTTTTGGAGAATTTGATATTTCCCCATTCAAAGATGGCTGCCGAGTAAAATGACTTGCCTTAAAGGGACTTTGACTCAGTAAAGTAAATTGCTAGCTCAAAATAGTTTTTCATAACTGTTAATTTACTGATATTTGTTACATGTATAATTGTTGGTGATTTAGGAAGCAATAAATTCCAATAGTGCTATAATTGTTACTTTCACAGATGCGTTAATTTCACAAGTTAAATAGAGTAATTGTACACAACCTGTGATTGTTTAAAGAATGTAACGGTTCATTATCAGTGTTATATTTAAAATAAAAAATTTTTTCTCAAAAAGTGTTTGTATTACTTTTACAAATAGTCTATTTGAGAATTATTATTTTGCATACTACATAAAGATGTAGTTTTGAGTGGCGATTACGCAATGACGTCATCACGCAAAGTAATATGTTAATAAGAACCTATTTATTGTGCATTTAGATGTAATTATGTAATATAATATAATACACAGCGCCTCAGAGAGAAGAGACATGATGGGCTTACGCTTGTCAGATACTACGCGATGACGTCACTGATATGCAAATTAGTGTGTAATGTCAATTGGCCACTTTTAGCTACTTTTCGGGCAGGACTTAGCTACTTTTCACATCAGTGTGTTGACATTATGCAGGACATCTTTAAAGAGCTTACAAGCAGCCGGATCTTAATCTGGACAAATGAAATGATTTTTGAATAGGGAGAGACAATTAGAATTAAATGAAGGTGTTTAATAAGCAATACATTATTGTAATGCAGCACTGTATTGCACTATCATCATTTCTCTATGTGAGACATGA